>NW_010357497.1:9127-57592 GCF_000414095.1 Morus notabilis
AAGAGCTTTTAAATTTATTGTGTGTTTAATGCTTCCGGAAATGCTGCCCAACATTGATGTTTCTTCCACTCCTCGAACTTTTTTTTGTACGCTTTAATTTTCTACTTTGTGTGAAGCTCTATCTTTTTGCTGCTATTTACTCAAAAATAAAATAAAAAACTATTTATGCTGGTAAGGAAAAATAAAATATGAAAGGCTTATTGGTTCTTTGACTATAAAAATTAATGAACCAAATAAAATTACTCTTGTGTTTTTACTGAAATCCCAGAGACAAAAATAAAATTACAATTGTGTTTTTATTGAAATCTCAGGATTCTACTATATTTGATGCTCAAAGCCCACAAGGCAGGTTCCTCTTCTTGGTTCTCTTTTGTTGAATGCTTGGTTGGTTTTTATTTGGAAGAAATTAGCATTAATAGTTAGAGGAAAACTAGATGAAGATCTTATGTAAATACAACTCCTTTTGTTTGTCTCAAGTAGTTATCTTCTAGGCATAATATGTTATTGATATGACCCTAAAAACTTGAGAGAAAATAGTTGCTAAATGTGGTTGCTGTTTGTTAAGAAACCTTAGTTATATTGCCTTAGCTTTCTGAGCAAGTGATAACTCTATGAAAATAGAGTTAATTGAGCATTTCCCAGGCTTAAATTATTACCTAGAGGGTAATTAGTATTGGTTTTCTCCTATATTTTATCTTGTTAATAGTTTTTAGTTATTTGTGTTTCATGAATTCTCTCTCTTGTGATTAGCGTTTAAAAAGAGCTAATTTAGGTGCACTTTGTGGTTAATCTTAGCTTTAAGAAAACGTGGTCGTTTGGAGCTTTGAGCAGCTTCTCGTTTTTGGAGTATGAAGGAATCCTAGTCAGCATTGCTGTGCATTGCTCCACCAAGTCAAGCTGGGCCAGACGTGTGTTTTGTTGACAGTTGGACCTGAGCTGGTTAATGGGCTGATTTTGTCTGTGAAGGGTGCTGATTGAGCCACTCATTGGAGGCTTTCTCATGTGCTACCACGTGGAATTAGGGTACAATAAGTACCTGCAGCTGAGAAGAAAGAAGGTGTCCTTGGTCATATGTTGTAACGTAGAGGTGGCTAAACTTGGAAACGGAAACCACCTCCATTTCTCTGATCAAGTACCAGCTCCAGTACTGGAAAGAAGAAGAAGGAAACGTCATAGGGTGTTGAACGTAAAGGAAGGTCCATTGTTGATGAAGGAAGCGTTTAGAAGAAACCTTGGAAAAGGGAGATTTTGATTCTCTCCTCCTCACTTTAGTTTTTCTTACTCTCAATGCTCTGTTTTACTTTATTGAAGAATATTTATGTTCCTCTATACATCTGAACTCGAATCCATATATAACTCTATGAGATTATGATTTGTTGGCTGAGATTGTTGAGTTGTTAAATATTAAAATGTTAGTTGATGTTGAATGGATCTGATGATTATTTCTTTGTTTATTCAAGTGAGCTGAATTTGTGCCTTAATTGTGATTAGGAAATCATAAGAGGGGAGCATAGCTTTGATTAGATCTGGGACGATTTAGTTGAGTGGACACGGCTTGAATAGTGCAAGTTCTTAAATCTTGTTTTAGATTTGTGATTCACATGATATAGGAATATATTGTGTCTTGCATAACCATATGATTTTGAGCTTCATTCTCTGATTTTAGAGTCTAGATTTGCAAAGGGATTTGTTGGATTTAGTTTTTAAGATCGGTAGACAGAGGATTGGAAAATCCCTGCTGTAGTAAATCTGGTTAACAAGGAAGTTTCGTTGCCGTCCGTTGCTGCAACATCGCGCAGCATTGATGAGAAACAGTTTAGCAATTGTGAGCCACGCACAATGACTTTGGCCAATTTATTTGCACATTTTGTTATTAATTAGTTTTATCTTTGTTGTTCATTTTCTTACAGTCAGATTATTATTAGTTTTCAACATCTTAAAATCAACTTTAGTTTTCTTCTTAAAACTTGAATAGAATTAACTTAGCAATTTGATTTCAAAAACACTCAATCCTTGTGGGACGATACTTGATTATTCATCATTTTACTACTTGTTGACTCGTGCACTTGCGAGATTCTAGATTCACAATTTTAGGCAACAAGTTTTTGGCGCCGTTGTCGGGGATTGTCTTATTTGAATCTTATTGTTAAAGTAATTTACTATTCAAGTATTTTTGTTCATTTTCATCAGAGTTTATGACTGCTGGCAGGTCTTTGGAACATCTTGTATGCAAGAACCTGAGTTATTCCTTCCTGACCCAGAAATGGAAAGAACTTTGAGAAGGAGAAGAAGGGAGCAGTGAGGATTTGCTCACATACAAGAAATGGCTGAGGAAGACGCTCAGGGGATCTTATTAAACCAGGGGCAGCAGCTTAACGCTCTTGAACCGGTTCAAAGACCATTCTTGGTTGATGATCGGGATAGAGCTATCAGAGACTTTGCAGTCCCGGTTCTTGATGGGCTGAATCCTGTGATTGGTTGGCCAAACATTGAGGCCCCGCACTTTGAACTTAAACCGGTCATGTTTCAAATGCTACAGACCGTGGGACAATTCAGTGGTATGGTGACAGACGATCCTCATCTACATTTGAGGTTATTCATGGAAGTTAGTGACATATTCAAGCTACCGGGAGTTCCTCCAGAAACTTTAAGGCTGACACTTTTCCCCTACTCTTTGAGGGATCGTGCTAGAACTTGGTTCAATAACCTACTGGCTGAGTCCATTGTTACATGGAATGATCTGGCTGAGAAGTTTCTTATGAAGTATTTCCTTCCTACAAAGAATGCCAAGTTGAGAAATGACATTACCTCTTTTCATCAAGGTGATGGAGAGTCAGTTTATGCGGCATGGGAGCGTTTTAAGGAGCTACTTAGGAAGTGTCCTTTACACGATATTCCCCATTGGATTCAAATGGAGACTTTTTACAATGGTCTCAATGAACAAACTAGAGTGATGGTTGATGCCGCAGCTAATGGTGCTCTTTTGGCAAAATCTTACAATGAGGGCTATGAGATTCCGGAGAGAATGGCCACAAATCATTATCAATGGCGAACCGAGAGACTACCCACAAGGAAAACACCGGGATTTCTTGAAGTAGATGCAATTACCGCTCTTTCGGCTCAAGTGTCGAATTTGACCAACATGATCAAAACTATGAACACTTCAACTGGAGTGAATTCTGTCCAAGCCCTCACACTTTCTTGCGTATACTGTGGAGAGGGGCATCTATTTGAGGAATGTCCTTCGAATCCCACTTCGACTTGTTATGTGAGTAACTACAACCGCAACAATGCTTACAGCCATTAATACAACTAGGGATGGAAACAACATCCTAACTTCTCTTGGAGTAATTAAGGGGCAGGTTCTAGTGGTGCTCCCCCTTATAATAGACCAACTCAGCAGTCGGGTTTACCACAACCAGCTCAACCAATGCGGATTCAAGCGGGTGAAAATCCAAATTCTTTGGAGAATTTCCTTAAGGAGTACATAACGAAGAATGAGGCTAAAATGCAGAGCCATGATGCAACCTTGAGAAGCTTGGAAACTCAAATTGGACAACTGGCAAATGCTTTAACTAATCGCCCCCAGGGCACTCTTCCAAGTAATACGGAAAATCCTAGGCGGGAAGGCAAGGAGCATTACAAAGCCATTTTATTGAGAAGTGGAAAAGCATTGGAGCAGCCACAGGAGAAAAATGAGCTGGATGGAGAGCCCTCTTCGATCCAAAAGGAAGAAAGCCAGGATGGCTGCATGAACCCTGTACAAAGTCAAGATAAGGTAGAACCTAGTGTTGCTGCAGCAACGCAACAGCAGCACAGTTCAGACCAGCAACAACAGAATCTACGTTCAGCTGACAAACAGAATTCTGCAGTGTTGAGGCAGCAGCACGAAGCCGCAGGAACGTGCCAGAACAAACCACCACCGCCCTTTCCTCAGAGATTTCAGAAGAAACAACAGGACAAGCAATTCGGGAAGTTTCTTGACGTGCTGAAACAACTTCATATCAATATCCCATTAGTTGAAGCTCTTGAGCAAATGTCGAATTACGTAAAATTTATGAAAAAAAATTCTTTCCAAGAAGAGGCGTTTGGGTGAGTTCGAGACAGTGGCACTTACAAAAGAGTGTGGGCTGATTTCTCAAAGCACTCTACCACCGAAATTGAAGGACCCAGGGAGTTTCACAATCCCATGTTCGATTGGCAACACTTATTTTGGTAAAGCCTTGTGTGATTTGGGTGCAAGCATAAATTTGATGCCAATGTCTGTTTTTAAGCAGCTAGGTATTGGTGAAGCTAGGCCAACTACAGTCACCCTTCAACTTGCCGATCGATCATTTGTTCACCCGGAGGGAAAAATTGAAGATGTGCTGGTGCATGTTGATAAATTCATCTTTCCAGTGGATTTTGTGGTCTTAGATTATGAAGCAGACAAAGAGGTACCAATTATTTTGGGTAGACCATTTCTAGCCACTAGAAAGACATTGATTGATGTGCAAAAAGGTAAACTTACTATGCGAGTTGACGATGAACAGGTCACATTCGATGTTCTCAATGCTATGCGCTTTCCAGATGAGGTTGAAGAATGTTCGGCTGTGGCTGTATTAGATGTTCTTGTGTTGGAAGAGCTTAATAAGAATGCTTATGAGGAAATAAAGGAGGAGGATGTCACAAACGCTGCATGGGAGGTTGAGCAGGTTGACGATGATTCACCAGCATTACTGGGAGAAACCGATCAAGTGGCTGTTTGTCAAAGAAGACCATTTGAGTCGCTGGATTTATCTGAGAGAAATTTGAAACCTCATAGGCCATCAATTGAAGAACCACCGATGTTGGAATTAAAGCCTTTACCAAATCATTTGAAATATGCTTATTTGGGTGAGGAAGATACTTTGCCAGTAATCATATCATCCATCTTGGATGAGGAACATGAGGACATGTTGCTTGAAGTGCTTAGAAAGCATAAAAGGGCTATGGGATGGTCGATAGCTATATTAAAGGGATCAGCCCTTCCCTGTGTATGCACAAAATCCTGCTAGAAGATTGCTGCAGCAATTTAGTGAAACAACAACGGAGATTGAACCCCATCATGAAGGATGTGGTGAAGAAGGAAATCATCAAATGGCTGGATGCAGGGATCATTTACCCAATTTCAGATAGTTCTTGGGTCAGTCCTGTCCAGTGTGTACCAAAGAAAGGGGGAGTGACAGTGGTGGCCAATGAAAACAATGAATTGATACCCACTAGAACCGTGACTGGTTGGAGGGTATGCATAGATTATAGGAAGCTCAATGCTGCCACTAGAAAGGATCATTTCCCACTGCCGTTTATTGATCAAATGCTGGACAGACTCGCTGGGAAGGAGTTTTATTGTTTCTTGGATGGTTACGCAGGCTATAATCAGATTGCTGTCGCACCAGAGGACCAAGATAAAACAACCTTCACTTGTCCATATGGAACGTTCACTTTCCGAAGAATGCCATTTGGTTTGTGTAATGCTCCAGCAACATTCCAGAGATGTATGATGGCGTTGTTCACTAACATGGTAGAGAAGACTTTGGAAGTGTTTATGGATGATTTTTCTATCTTTGGTGACTCTTTTGGTGACTGCTTGCAAAATTTAGCTAAGGTGCTTCAGAGATGTGAAGAAACTAACTTGGTCCTTAATTGGGAAAAATGCCATTTTATGGTCACAGAGGGAATTGTCTTGGGCCATAAAGTTTCCCAAAGAGGCATTGAAGTGGATAGAGCAAAAATCGAAGTCATTGAGAAACTACCTCCTCCTACGTCGGTCAAGGGAATAAGGAGTTTTTTGGGGCATGCCGGGTTTTATAGGCGATTCATAAAGGATTTCTCCAAAGCCTCCAAGCCGCTGTGTCTTCTTTTGGAGCAAAACAGACCATTTGACTTTAATGAAGATTGTCAACGTGCATTTTCTGACTTGAAGAGAGCACTTGTGACAACTCCTGTGATTGTTGCACCGGATTGGGCACTTTCATTCGAGCTGATGTGCGACGCCAGTGATCACGCAATGGGGGCAGTGCTCGGCCAGAGAAAATGGAAGCTTTTTCATTCTATTTATTATGCTAGCAGAACACTTACTGTGCCCAATTGAATTATACCACGACAGAAAAAGAACTATTGACTGTGGTATTTGCATTTAACAAGTTTTGATCCTATCTTGTGGGGATGAAGGTGACGGTATATACAGACCATTCAGCCATAAAATACCTCATCTCAAAAAAGGATGCCAAACCAAGGTTGATTCGGTGGATCTTATTACTTCAAGAATTTGATCTTGAAATCAAAGATAGGAAGGGAACCGAAAACCAAGTGGCAGACCATCTTTCTAGACTCGAGCAAGGAAATGGGGCTGAATCACATATTCCTATACAGGAGAAATTTCCCGATGAGCAGCTCCTTGTAGTGCAACAAGCTTCTTTGCCATGGTATGCAGATTTAGCAAATTATTTGGCGAGTCACAAGGCACCTCCTGAAATGAGCCAACAGTAGATGAAGCGATTCTTACATGATATGAAATCTTACTATTGGGAGGAGCCTTTTCTGTATAAATAGGGTGCGGACTAAATTTGGAGGCGATGTGTTCCCCAAGAGGAGACATTGAGTATTTTGCATCATTGCCATGCTTCACCATATGGAGGTCATTTTGGGGGTTCAAGAACTGCTGCCAAGGTATTACAATCAGGTTATTTTTGGCCTACACTCTTTAAGGATGCTTATGAATTTGTCAAGATGTGTGATCGGTGTCAACGTGTGGGAAACATCTCACAACGTCATGAAATGCCCTTGACTAATATCTTGGAAGTTGAGTTGTTCGACATATGAGGCATTGATTTTATGGGGCCTTTTCCACCCTCATATGGCAACCTGTACATATTGGTAGTAGTTGATTATGTATCCAAATGGGTTGAGGCATCGGCATTTTCCCCACTAATGACTCAAAGGTGGTGATCAAATTCTTGCATAATAACATTTTCACTAGGTTTGGGACTCCACGAGCCATGATAAGTGACGAGGGGACTCATTTTGGGAGCAGATAATTTGACGGGGTGCTCGCCAAATACGGTGTCAAACATAAGGTTGCCACAGCTTATCACCCCCAAACAAGCGGTCAAGCAGAGCTTTCTAACAGGGAAATCAAGGGAATCTTAGAGAAGGTTGTGAACCCGAACCGAAAGGATTGGTTATTGCGATTAGATGATGCACTATGGGCCTTCCGGACAGCCTTCAAGACACCCTTGGGAATGTCCCCTTACCGTCTTGTTTTTGGCAAGGCATGCCATTTGCCATTAGAATTGGAGCACAAGGCTTATTGGGCAACAAGAAAGCTCAACATGGATCTACAAGCTGCTGGGCAAGCAAGGTTGCTGCAATTAGATGAGTTGGAAGAGATGCGGATGTTCTCGTATGAGAACGCAAAGTTGTACAAAGAAAAGACTAAAAGAAGGCATGACAAAAGGATCAAACCAAGGGAATTTGAACCAGGAAAACAGGTGCTGCTATATAATTTGAGGTTGAAATTATTCCCAAGTAAACTCAAATCCAGATGGTCGAGACCATTTACAGTAGCCACGGTTTTTCCACATGGAGCTGTGAAATTACAAGAGGAGAAATCCGGGAGGAAGTTCTTGGTAAACGGACAACGAGTCAAGCATTATTGGGGAGGACCTATGGAATGCTCCAAGACCTCCGTCACATTGAGCGATGACTAAAAAGGGGAAGACGTTAGGCTGAAGACGTAAACACAAGCGCTATTGGGAGGCAACCCAAAGTTTTTGGTTTTCTTCATTTCATTTCATCTTGATGCTTTATTTTTAGTTTTGAGTTGTTTATTTCTTCTATTTTCATCGTCTTTCTTATTTTGATTTTGAGGTTTCAAGCAGAGCACTGACTTTACTATTAAGTGGCAAGGCAGTTTAGTATCACGGTTGGCTATTTATTTCACAAGAATCAAGTTGCTGTGGATTGTTGTAGAAATTGAGAGGCACATAGAGCAGGCTTGAAAATGGGAACAGTTTAGTATCGTATGGTTAATTGTGAAACTGCAGCTCAAGTCTGGCACACAGTTGAGGTATATTTTGCCTCACAAATTAGAGCTAACAAGTCACAATTTAAGACTCAATTGCAGAACACACGTAAAGATTCTTTGACTGTTAATGAATATCTGCTTCGAATTAGGCACTTTGTTGATATGCTTGCTCTAGTAGGTCATGAAATTTCAACTAAGGATCATGTAGATGCAATATTCAATGGTTTACCTCCTGAATATGATATTTTGGAGATCACTGTTGAAGAAGTTGAATCTCTTGTCCTTGCTCAAGAAGTTCGTATTGAGAAAGCTTTAAAGTCTAGTGATGGTTTTGGTTCTCCTTCTTCTGGCCCGACTTCTGTTAATCTTGCTATGACTAGGACTCAGTCAAACTCTGCTCCAAAATTTAGTGGTCCTGGCTTTGGATGCTCTCTTTCTGGAACTGTTAGTTTCTTTCCTGCATCTCCTGGTTATTTCTCGGGTAATCCTAGACAGAGTAATTTTTCTGGTAATGCCAATAACAGGGGCCGAGGATGTTTTGGAGGATTTAACAGAGGATCTTGGAACAACAACAAAGTACAATGTCAACTTTGTGAAAAGCAAGGTCATGTGGTTATGCAGTGTTATTACCGTTTTGACAGGTCTTTTGCTGGCCCTTCTCAGTTCTCTCATCAAGTTCAAGGTAACTTAGCTCACTGCCAGAGTCCAAATTCAACAACTGAATCTAGTCAGATGGGTGCTATGCTTGCTACTCCAGAGGCAGTGCAGAATCCAGCTTGGTATCCAACTGAATCTTCTGATATGGACTGGTATCCTAACTTAGGTGCCACCAATCATTTGACTGTTGATCATTCAAACCTCATGCTCAGTTCTGAATTCTCTGGTCCGGATCAAGTGCACATGGGAAATGGTAAGGGATTACCTATTAAACATATTGGTTCTTCTACTTTTCTAGTCCTTTTATCATTTCCAAAACTCTTACTCTCAAACACTTATTACATGTTCCCGAAATTTGTAAAAATTTGTTGAGCGTCTCTAAGTTTGCTACTGATAATCAAGTGTTGTTTGAGTTTCACCCCACTACTTGTTATTTTAAGGATATTACTTCCAAGATGGTGCTGCTGGAGGGTCGTCTTAAGGATGACCTCTATGCATTTGACAACTCGCAGATCAGTCAAAAGCCATCTCCTCCTGTTTGTTCTTCCCAAACTGTTTGTTCTTCCCAAATTGTTAATCCATCTTCCTCTTTTTCTAGTCCAGTGATTCCTGTTATTCAAGCTTGTACTAGCACGGTCAATTCTTCCCATTTTGAACTATGGCATAATAGGTTAGGACATCCAACTGATAAAGTTGTACACAGCTTGTGTTGAATAATTGTAATTTCTCCAACATCAATAAAACTTCATTCTCTACTTGTAAGTCTTGTTGTTTGGGTAAAATTCATAAACTGCCTTTCTCTTTGTCTCAAACTACTTACCATAAACCTTTACAGCTTGTTCATTCTGATTTATGGGGTCCCTCACCTACTAATTCTTCTAGTGGATATAGATATTACATTCACTTTATTGATGCATATTCTCGTTTCACTTGGATATATCTTTTAAGAATAAAGTCAGAAGCTTTCCAAGCCTTTATTAATTTCAAAACTTAAGTAGAGAAACAACTTGATTTACCCATTAAGTGTCTTCAAACTGACTGGGGAGGGGAATTTAGAGCCTTTACAGATCTTCTTATTCAACAAGGAATAGAACACAGGCACCCTTGTCCACATACTCATGAGCAAAATGGGATTGCTACGCGTAAACATAGACACATTGTTGAAACAGGTCTAACACTCCTTGCTCAAGCCTTTATGCCTTTTAAATATTGGGATGAGGCATTTTGTACCTTAGTTTTTCTCATAAATAGGTTGCCAACACGATTACTTCAAAATAAAACTCCTTTGGAAGTTTTATTTCATACTAAACCAGTATATTCTCAACTTAAAGTCTTTGGATGCACTTGTTATCCAAATATTGTACCTTATAACAGACACAAGTTACAGTTTAGGTCCGCACCTTGTACTTTTCTTGGTTATAGCATCAAGCATAAGGGATATAAGTGTCTGGATCCATCTGGAAGAATCTATGTTTCTCGGGACATTATCTTTGATGAACTCTCATTCCCTTTTGCCAAAACTAGTCAAGTCATACCATCCACATTTGTTGAACCAAATAACTTTCTCTCATCTACCTCACTCAGTGTTCTTCCTTCCTCCTCTTCATCATCTCAGTCACTATCCCTCTTATAACAACCTCAGAATCCTCTTTGACTGAATTTTCTCTCTCACCCTCTATACCACCACACAATCAAACTTCTCCCACTGTGCCAGAACATACATCCACTGTGCCAGAACATACATCCACTGTTTTAGTCTCAAACCAAGACTCGTGTGTACTAGGTCAGGAACATTCAGAACACTCAAAACAGTCTAAGATGTTACCTCCTCATTCTATGATCACACGCTCTAAGAGAGGCATTTTTAAACCAAAAGTATACATGGCAACAAAAGAGCCTGGTACTATTGAAGAGGCGCTTGCCGCTACACACTAGAAACAGGCTATAACAAATGAATTATTGGCTCTTTAGAGGAATAATACATGTAGCCTTGTTTCTTTACCTTCTGGGAGGAAAGCAATTGGTTGTAATTGGGTTTTTAGAGTAAAGGAAAATCCAGATGGCGGTATAAACAAATACAAGGCACGACTTGTTACTAAAGGTGGCATGTTTTGATTTCACAGAAACATTTAGCCCAGTAGTCAAACCTACCACTGTTCGTGTCATTCTTACTCTAACATTAAGTATACAGTGGAGTGTGAGGCAACTTGATGTGAACAATGTGTTTTTAAATGGGGATTTACAGGAGGAAGTGTACATGGACCAACCTTCCGGTTTTGTTGATCAACATCATCCAAGTCTGGTATGTAAGCTGCACAAGTCTCTCTATGGTTTGAAGCAGGCTCCAAGGGCATGGTTTGACAAACTTCATAAGGCATTACTCAAACTTGGTTTCCGTTCAGCCAATTCAGATCAATCACTTTTCATTCAAGTTACATCACAATAGACTCTTTACATTCTAGTCTATGTAGATGATATTTTGGTCACAGGCAGTAATGAATCAGCTGTCCAAGGGTTAACCAACAAGCTTAATGTTGAATTTGCTCTCAAAGATCTTGGAGAGATTGACTATTACCTTAGAATACAAGTTACAAGGACGTCTAGAGGTCTTCACTTGTCTCAGAAAAAGTACATCACAGATTTGCTATGTAGAACAAAGGTGCAATATGCCAAGAGTGCTTCAGCCCCCATGACCACAGGGTAAAAACTGACTTCTTTTGAAAGTGACCATGTGAGTAATGTTCAGTTATACAGAAGTGTAGTGGGTGCTTTACAGTATGTGACAATCACAAGACCTGAGATCTCCTATAGTGTGAACAAGGTTTGCCAATTTATGCAAACACCATTAGAGGCTCATTGGAAAACAGTGAAAAGAATTCTACGGTATCTAGCTGGCACAATTGACTATGGTCTACACTTGAGACAGTGTTCTACAGAAAACTTAGATCTAGTTGCATTTTGTGATGCAGATTGGGCTTCGGATGTTGATGATAGAAGATCCACCTCAGGGTTCGGTGTATTTCTTGGTTCTAACTTGGTATCCTGGCAATCGAAGAAGCAACATACAGTGTCTAGATCGTCTACAGAGGCTGAATACCGGAGTTTGGCTAGTGTGGTGGCAGAGATATCTTGGCTGCAATATCTTCTAAGTGAACTAAATTTTCAGCCACATAAGACACCAATAATCTGGTGTGACAATCTGAGCACAGTCCATCTAGCAGCCAACCCAGTTCTACATGCTAGAACCAAGCATATAGAATTGGATCTATATTTTGTTCGAGAGAAGGTCATGAGGAAGCAAATAGAAGTTCGACATGTACCAGCTATTTGATCAACTGACAGATGTCTTCACTAAAGCCATTTCAAGCTCAGTGTCTGGTCTTATACGAAGCAAACTTAAAGTAGATGATCTAACTACTTTAAGTTTGAAGGGGGCTGTTAAGAAACCTTAGTTATATGGCCTTAGCTTTCTGAGCAAGCTTTACAAAGCTTCTAGTATACGATACTGTTTACAAAGCTTCTAGTATAAGTTTCTGTAGTAAAGCTTATTCCACAAGTTTCAGTAGCTCTATGTAACTTATGTATAAATAGGTAGTTACATTAGTTTTACTATTTTAGTGATTTAGACAATTCATTCATTCAATACACGATTCTTTCTTAATCATGTTCAGATAGTTTTCCTTATACTGTTGGTTAACTCGTTATAAAGAAGCGAATTGCATGGTGAATTCTATGGCAGGAAATACGAAAAATACCCCAATGTAGAGCAAGGTTATAAACCGTCAGACTTGTTCATAGTTTTCCTAAACAGCTATGACACTGATGTTTTAGAACTATGTTCAACCGGTAGTGATGTAGTGGAAGCGTAGCAAAAATGGGAAAAAGCATAAATCTTCCTTCCGCTACATCATATAGGTTTATTGCAGTGAAGGTGAAATGCACTATAGGTTCTATTTTTTAATAGAGATAGCAGTAATCCTCATGAGAATAGGGATCCATCTCGAATGGGGTACGGATGTAGGACATTAATTCGGGATGGGAGTAGGGATAGAGACGAGAAATCATTTCCCACCCCACTCCGTCCTGTTACTATCCCTATTTTTCAATAACCATACTTTTATTTAAAACTATTTAATATACATATTCTATTATTTTGATGTGATTTTGATCAGATTAATAATTCAAAAATATAATACCGATATGAGTTCTTATCGTACAAAGACCCAGCCTTTTTTGCAATTTCTACATAATGACTTGGATTCAATGCTATCAATATGAAAACACTATTTGTCTCCATAATCTTATTAAAATCTTAATAGTTTCTAATACCAAAGACCTGCAAGGTACATTTCACTGCAGTTGTTAATGTTTTATCAAAAATCCTCTGGTGTGTAATGAAAAAACAAGGCATGGGATAAAGGTGAGGAGAGTCCCGACTCCCGAGAATCAGGTTGTTAATGGCAGGAAAACAATGGAAATGGTGCACGTGAAAATGAAAAATGTTGATGAGGAGAGCAAGTCTGTAAAACCAATGTACAAAGAAGAAACGGATACAGAATCCAATGAAGAGTGAAAGCGTCCACTTCCTCAATGCACTGTTCTTTTAACCTATGGATAATAATTTAATTAATTAAATTATCTTAGACTTAGAATATAGATAAGAAATTTAATTAATTATTAAAATTAACTAAATAATTAAATTATATAGACTTAGTATTTGAATAAGAGGGTTTATTAATTACTAAAATTAATTAACTAAATTATTAGACTTATTATATAGATAAGATAATTAATTAATTAGTTAATTATTAACTTAGTACGAATTTGTAAAGGCAATTAAGAAAGACATAATTATGAGGATTTAATTAATCTTTATAATAGAAATTACATATTTTTACGATCTTTAATAAAAAGGATAAATACGTTATAAGAAATGATTTAATTCTTTTATGGCCATGCTAGAGCGCCCCTAGAAAATTTAACTTCCATTCTCAGCCCTTGGCCCTTCGCCAAATGGAGGGTTGACCTGATCGGGCCGTTACATCTTACACCCAGGGGATTTAAGTTTGCAATCGTTGCGGTGGACTACTACACGAAGTGGGCAGAGGCAAAGGCTCTAACTGCGACCACGGAAGCGGTCTGCACCAAATTCATGTGGGACCACATCGTATGCAGGTTTGGGGTTCCACACTCAATAATATCCGACAACGGAAAGCAATTCAACAACACCTTAACACGCCGATTCTACGATAGCTTAGGCATCTGGAAAGACTTCTCGGCGCCGATTCATCCACAATCAAATGGACAAGTCGAGGCGGTCAATAAGATACTAAAGTATACCCTCAAAAAGAGACTCGACGATCTGAAAGGGAAATGGGCCGAGGAACTTCCCAAGGTCCTATGGGCATACCGAACGACGAGCCGAACCACTACGGGTGAGACACCCTTCTCTATGGCATATGGCGTCGAAGCAGTGCTCCCCATAGAAATCGAAACGCCGACTCTAAGAACCGTCGTCCATAACGGCGATGACAACGCAGAGGGCATGAACGGAGAACTCGACTTGTTGGAAGGAAAAAGGCTCGACTCCCAACTACGTCTCGTCGCCTATCAGCAAAGAACAACACGATACTACAATAAGAAGGTTCGGCAGAGAAGGTTCATCCCAGGAAACCTAGTGTTAAAAAGGGTAACGCAGAACACAAAGCCCAAAAATACTGGCCCACTGGGCCCAACTTGGGAAGGGCCCTACCGCATAAGGGAAGTACTACGCCCTGGTACCTATATTCTGGAGACCCTCGACGGCAAAAGGATTCAGCACCCGTGAAACGCAGAACAGCTAAGGCTGTACTACCAATAATGTATGAAATTCCTACATACCTCAATTGTACATTCTTTATAAATTGAATAAATTGATGTATTTGCAGAAAGAAAAAAATTCGCCCCTTAATAACATGTCTGTTTTAAAAACCAAGGTTATATTAAACAGACATGGGAGGACAGAGGTCCACGGACCACTAAAAAAAAATAAAAATAAGACGACGACCCCAAGGGGTACAATCGACGTCAAATCCTCCAAGGAGGAAAGACGAAGACTTAGCAAAAGTCCAAGGAATTTTCTAAGACAAAAACCCCAAGGGGTACAATCGACGTCAAATCCTCCAAGAAGGAAAGACGAAGACTTAGCAAAATTCCAAGGAATTTTCTAAGACAAAGACCCCAAGGGGTACAATCGACGTTGAATCCTCCAAGAAGGAAAGACGAAGACTTAGCAAAATTCCAAGGAATTTTCTAAGACGACGACCCTAAGGGGTACAATCGACGTTAGATCCTCCAAGGAGGAAAGGCCAAAGACTTAGTCAAAATTCTAAGGAATTCTCTAAGAAAGCGACAATTACAAATCAAGGTATAAATTAAATCTATTGCCTTTTATATATATAAAGTGCAGATAAAATAAAAGATGTCCAAATCAACAAAGAGTTACAAACAAGAGGGAGACAGGTAAAAATCATTCAGGCCTCGCCGCCAGCCGCCGATTCTTCACCGTCACCAGGCGGGGAAACGTTGTTGTCGCCAACAGGGGGAGGAGAGTTATAAAGGAAGCTCAAATCCCACTCAGGACGCTCCTTCTTGATCAGGTCGACAATTTGTTGACCCGCAGATTGAAAATCCCTGGTACGGATGTCAGTGAGCTCCTGAGAAGCCTTGAACTCCTCAATAATCTCGGCGCGCCTGGCGTCGAAAGCAAATGCAGCTTCTGCCTCAGCTTCCTTCTTCCCCTCAGTTTTCCCCTCAACAAAACGCTTCTCCGCTTCCCTAGCTGCTTCAGACAACTTTTTGTCAGAGAGGTCCGCCCGCTCCTTGAGACTCGCGACCTCATTTTTCAACTTTTGTAGTTCATCTTCCAGACTCGCCAGCTTGGCCAAGGCCAAGTCCCTCTTCTCAACAGCATAATCTAGCTTCTTTTTGGCGTCGGAAACAAGGGACTGAAGCTTGGCCTCCAGTTCGTCCATCTCATTTTTACGCTCCTCGACCTTGACGAGGTCAAGGAGGTTGAGAATGGAGAGGACCAGGATGGAAAGAACCAGGCTCTGAAAAGTTGAAGGTCAGAAAAGCAGAAATACAGAACGACGAGCTAAAGAAAAAAAAAGGAGTCTTACATGGATCTGGAAGGAAATCTGTTTTCGCTGACGGTCGACCAAAGAAGAGTGGGCGGCAGCAACCCAATGTGGCTCAAGAAAGGACTCATAAAGAGCCTGAAAGACGAGGGAGAAGCGAGGGGAAAGTTTCACCATCGCCCCAATCTCGGCATCAGATATATCCGAGACTTGGAACTTGGGGTCCATAATTTTAGCCCCTGGAATAAGCACGTGCTCTCTCGGCGCCAGTGGAATGTTGACGTCGGGAATGGGGACCGTCGGCGTCCACGTTTCTATCACCAGTGTTTTTTCCCTGCGACTCTTTTTTCGCACAAGTTCTGCCTCCGACCTCGAAGGACCCTTGGTCTTCCTGCTCTTTGGGACGCGGGAAGAAGAAGCTTTCTCTTTTCCCTTCGACGGGGGCGGATGGCTCAGCGGGGGCTGTTGGCTCGGCCCAGACTGCTGGCTGCCAGGAAGTTGGATCTTCAAAGACGCCATCTCTGCTGGAAACGACGAGGTTAAGATACAGTCAGCATTGGAAGAGCCCAAGTCACAATCAAGAAGGGCGTCGAAAGCAAAGAATACCTTCGTCGTTTAGGTGAAAGTATTGACGGATAGCGTCTAAATCAGCGGGGTCTGGGAGATCAAGGATTAAACCAGCGTCGCGAAGGTTTTTCTTGGTCAGAAGCATTTCGATATGGCGAACCTCTGACGAGAAAGAAAAAGCCTTCTCAATCCTCGCCAAGCTGTTCCCAGAGAACTTCGGCCGGTCCTGACTAACTATAACGCGAATGGAATGTCAGTAGAAGGACGGGAAAAATCAAAGTCAGATAAAAGAAAGCCAAAAGACTTACCCATGTTCCCAGACGCCGCCTGCACCTGCCTTCGACGGGGCAGGCGATCGTTGGGATGAAAGTTGAAAGGCCCCCGAATCATGAAGAACATGGGCTTCCACCCATGTGACGACGAGGGAGTGCCCAGTATAAACTTCCCAAATCTTGGCTGGGACCTCCCATGACCACTAAAAAAATACCACCCCTCACACTTGGCGACGTGACATAGCTTATACATGAATCAGAACTCATCTACAGGGAGTTCCATGTCGAATTGCTGGTGCTATAAAATCCAGGCCCCAGCGAAGCAGTACCAGAAGTTCGGCGCCAGCTGAGCGGGGGAAATGCCGTAAAAGTGGCAGTAGTCTTTTACAAAGGAGTGAACTGGGAGGGTCATCCCCGTAGTGACAGCTCTAGTATAGACCGGAAGATATCCGGTCGGCGGCATGCTGGTTCTAAAATGCACGTCCGGGAGAAGGTATTCGTACCACCTCCCGTCAATGCACCCTTCCTTCACAGCCTGGATGATATCCTTGTTCCCGACCCTCGACGCCACAACGTCGGCTGTGAAGAAAGGCCTATCCGGCTCACCGCTCGTGGCAGCCAGAGGGGCATCTACCGTCGAGGCAGCCACCCCGCCTACGTCGCCCCCCGTGAAAGGGATCCGTTCTACTGCCTCATCCAAAATCCACTCGAAGCTTTCAAATTCACTACCAAAGCTATCGCCTGGTGCGTATCTAGTTTCATGTCCAGCCCTGATGTCTTCTATGTCTTCTATGTCTCTCAGCACGGAATCGACGCTGGAAGACGAAGAAGACCAGGAGATCTCCACCACAGAAGGGGGGTCTGGGCAGACGACGGGAGAGTCCTCTCGACTGGGAGAACTTTGGGCCATTGTTATGGTAATTAAACAGGCAAAAAGCTAAGTTAAAATCCTAACGTCGAGAGGATGAAAGGATGGCTATCCTAAGCAATGAAAACTCAAACTCCTCGACTTAACGCCGACCATTCATATGAGAATGGTAACGGCGAGTGCTCGTAGGATTCCAGGTTCTCCAGAACCCAGAAACCGGAAGCACACAGACAGCAAGGGGATGATATCCAAAGCGGAAAAATGAAACGGAGTAAGTCTCCCTAACTTCTACATTCCGCACATTCTTTAGACATATACATATAGTTTAAACAAAAAATAGAAGGAGCCCGTGTATAAGAGCAGCAGACATAGGGCAAAAAGGCTTACCGGAGAAGAAGGATTCCCGGGAAAGTCTGGAGAGAAGAACGGCTGCGCGGTGCGCCTCGAAAGAGCAGAAAGCACGAACCAGAGGTTGGAGAGGAAGGAGTCCGTCGGAGAAGGCGGCGGTCCAACAGATGGGAAAAGAATCTGAAGTATTGAAAAAATGGCTCCCGAGTTCGTAGAGGGTATTTAAAGGGACGGGCATCCTCGACCCTGACCGCCAGATGAAAATCTTAAAAATCCAATGGCCAGGGAATCCTGCCCGGATCTGACGGTGATAAGATCGGGCGGGAAGCAGAGAGGTCGCGATCCAATGGCCCGTATCCGTTCTTTCAAAATAAAGCCGTACGTTATCATGAGAAATCAATCGACGCGACGGTTGCGTTCCCCGAAGGATATCTGAAGCACCCAGGCCATCATTGCAAACGGAGGCTCGGGACGGATTTCTCACACCCAAAGCACGAAAGGGCAACCGAACCTAAGTCCGAGGCCACCCAAAAGAAGCCCTCGACCTAGGGGGTAGCTGTTGTGTGGGAAAATGTGACGGGCACGTGGACGAAGTAGACCGCGACACGTGGTCTTGACTAAATCCCCACCAAGCAAGGAACCCTCGACGCTTACGGACCCCTCCTATTCCGCTGCGAAGGCCCAAAGACGAAGTCCAAGTTAGGGCGACGATCCCTTATGGCGTCGACTGATTGCGCCATCGACACTAAGGGATGAAGATCTCTCGACCGCAGAAAGGGCCACCGAAGAAGGCGGTTGGGCTAAGCAGTGCTGACGACGAGGGGAACGTCCTTTAGAGGACGTAACGGGTTACGTGCAGAAGTGGAGGAGGTCGGCAGGCATTAATTGTAAGCTGTCAGACCGCTCCCACAGGGGACAGAAAAGTATTATGGGGAAGCACAGAGCCGTAATAGGAGACTAATTGGCTGAGTGAACAGTGCTGATTAGTGGGCTACGTCTAGGCCTACCAAAGGAGAGCACTTGAGTGCTTCTACCTATGAAGGAAACCCCCTAAGCGAAGGAAGCCCAATATAAAAAAAGGAAGACCCTAGTAAGGAAGGGGTTTGAAAAAAATAACTAGAAAAGAACAGATTTAGTAAGAATTATGATTGTAAGTTGTGATCTTCCAACAAAGATATACAAAATTACAGTAGATGTAGCTCTCATTTTATAGAGTGAACCACTATAAAAACTCCTTGTGTCATTTGTCTGTGTATGATTTAGTTAACTTACAAACACACATATTCAACAAATCCACATACGTTAAACTACACACACGCGGCCGGTAATCCGAAGGAAAACTAAAAGGTAATCCGGTCGGTTTTTTGTTGGTAAAATTTGACTGTCAACATATATATATATTTCCTGTTTTTCCCTTGATAAATAGGTGATTAGTTAATCGGTATACACTTTTAACAATCAAATACACTTCAAAACAAAAATTGTTACCTTGAGTCAGCTAGAACCAAATACACACACACACACACACACACACACACACATATATATATATATATATATATATATATATTGTACCGTATTTTTCTGAGAGATAGAGTGAGAGAGAGGCTGGCATATAATGCTAGCCAAAATTTGTTACTTCTAGAGCCCCGCTAAAAGTCGCTAGAAAATATCAGCAAAGAAATGAACAGACAAGTCTACGCATTATGTTGTACAAAAGAAAAAAGCATGATATTGAAGAGACGATTTAAGAATGTGGTCACACTAAAGCGTAAGGCTATATCATGTCTACAAGTTACATAACAGTATGACCTCGGATGTTGTAGCTCAGTTACAAAATGCATGTGGAAAATGCAACGGTAACTTTAATGCTGTTTGTCTTCTCTTGCGGCCTCCGAAGTCTCTCCGCCATTCTTGGGATTTGCTGGGGCCACCTTGGCGGGGGTCGAACGCTCTGCCTGGGAGAAGCGAATCAATAACTGCATGAGGGCAGTAACGATGGCCAAACCGAAGGCCGTGAATGCAAGGCCCTTTCGTGATGATAAGAGTGAAGACCATTGGAGGAACTTCAGAGCCCCAAAAACAAGTAGACAAGCCCAAGATGTAACAACCTGTTCCAAAGAAGTTGGATTGGTGATTATAGAACCCAGAAAATAATAAAACAGGGAATAGAAAGCCTTTAGAGTTGGAAAGAATCAGTTTCGTATAGAACAACCCAGAAAATAATAAAACAGGGAATAGAAAAGCCTTTAGAGATGGAAAGAATCAGTTTTGTAAGATGATTAGTTAAATTGGAAGAAAGTTCCCCACCAAGAGAGACTTTATTGGTCGCCCTGTGTCTTGCAATTCTTGATCGCCAAAGGTGTCCTCAGCTATATGCTTATCCAATAAAGCATCCTGGTATTCCGCATGGCAAACCGCAAGACAATCAGTAGAAAATGGGATATGAACTAACACAGGCGCTATCAAATTAATGAAAGTACACGGGAAGGTCGAGTTGTGACTCAGAAACTAGAAAGCAGAGATTTTTAGTTTCATTTTACAGACAAATGCATTTGATATATGGGCGAATGAAGAATGAATAAATGCCATATAAAAACTTGATCAATCACCTTGGCCGTGAATGTGTCTCTGCACCATTGTGCAACAGCATCATCACCTTCAGGCAAATCCTTCATCAAATGCCGTTTGAGGTGTACGTGCACCTGCAAGAGAGTAACGTACAAACAACTGGGAGTGTTCATTTACGTAAAAATAAAAATAAAAGAGAAGAGAAACATTAACTAGCATATAAAACTTGAATAAATACTTATTAAGGATAAAGTCATCCCTACTAGGGGGAAAAGAGTTGCGGATTTGGGAATCACAGAACAAAAAAATGCTAAAATTCCGTTGAGAGGTAAGGAGGAAGAGTTCAGAATTATAATAAATGCTTAATTGATGTCTAACGATGCTCTTTTTTTTTTTTTTTTTTAATCTCAAGTACAGTAGCTTACCACTGATGGTTGCCCCTTGAAGATTCTTAGCATTGTAGGTGGAGGAGATGTTTTGGGAATCGCAACTGTCACATCATAAACAGCCGGAACAAATGAGCGCATGTGACTTACAGCTGAAACAAAGCCCTGAAAGAAACAGGAAGACAATATTTAGCATCATGCACGCATTCAGAGCATCATATATCGTAGTGGAAGGAAGATATCCTGTAAATGTTCCAACATCTTCCCGTGCTTATTAACATACAAACCTATTTTACTTAAAAATTAAATAAATAAATAAAACAGATCCAACTCTTTGCCGGGATTGTGTAATTAGTAGGACACAGAAAGGGCCCATAACATATTCAACTCAATATTGAAAAGACAATGTTAGTCCCTATGTTCAAAATTATGATACAAATTGGCTTTCCACCATTCTGGTTCTTTTTCTCAAACCAAAATTGACGTGTGCAAGACCTCTAACTGAACCGAAGGCACAGTCGTTTCATTGCCGAGCATGAGTTTCTGCTAATGATGTGAGTCCCAAATGTATCCCTCAATTCTCACTGTCCTTACAACCCCATGGACAAGAGAAATGAATTCTACCTACAAAGAGCTGAATTTCTTCACTTCTCGTATGTGTATATATTAACTTTTAACATAAAGCAAGTTGCACATTTGACAAAATGGAATAAGAATTTGACCTTAGTACGAGGAATCAGAACATTTCTAGGAACGGGCAGCCCTGTTGAGGCTGCATATTCCTGAGCTGCTAAAAGCTTTGCCTGTGTGAAGCGTGTTCCTTCGACAAAAAGAGCCAACCAGAAAGGCAAAGGGTAGTCTTTCAGCCGCTGAATACCTGACTGCAGATACGCCCACAAGATTCAATTAATGATGATTGAGAAAAAGTAGATACAAAATGAGGCAGAATGTCATAGAGAAAGATGAGGCAGAATGTCAGAGAGAAAGATGTAAGAATGTAAGCATATATTTAACACATATCCATAAACACCATACCTTTAAAGTGCTTTCATCCTTAGCCCAGCTTCTTTCCAGAAATAGGTATTCAGAGAACCACATTGACCAACCTATTACCTGCATTTATGGATAGGATTCACCTTCAAAATAAGTGAAGGAAAGAAGAAGCTAAACAAGATGTATGAAAATGCTAATGGTGAAATAACATTCAGTATTCAGATAGGATTAACCAACATTCATAACCAAGATAAATTGATCAGAAGTATGATTTAAACTATCTTCAGCTTTAATTCCGAGAATTCAGTATTCCTTGAAATCGCGAATAAGCAACAATTTTCAAGTTTTAAGACCAATTAATCACTTTAAACGTACGAACCAAACGTAAACAGTACAAACATTCATTTGAGCATGCTGACAAACATCTTAGGTTCAAACTCGATACATACTGGAAGGAACTTTGATGATTTCTTCATCACTGCTAGCGTGCTGCCAAGGCAACCAGACCGCTGCACAAGCAAACCAGTCAATAAAGTAAAGCAGATAATTGACACTGAACTCAAGATGGACAAAAAATAGTAGTCCATTCCTAACATATATATATGCCCAATATTAGAGTGTAATTTGCATAGTTGATTCTAATTTTATGAGGACATGTTCTGTAAGAACCTCATATAAAGTCTGCATACCTGAGCCACTATCCATCCAACTAACCAATCAATATCACTTCTGTGATTGGATATTACAAGGGCGTGCTCTTTACCTGGAAATACAAAAACATGAGTAGATAAGTACTTCAACATAAAGATGCACCACGCACTGTGTACCAGTCCAAACTGAATATATGCCTTACCCATTAAATGAAAAGTATCACTGTCAGTGTATAATTGGATCTGCAGCAATGAGAAATAACTTATCAAAAGTACATTCATAACCGAAGATAATACCCAGTAGAAAATATGAAAAAAGAGGTGATAAGAAATGCCCTAAATTCTATCAGTCAACTCCATGTACCATCCAAAGAACTATGGTGCATAGTTATTTTGATCATTTTTCCTCTTTCCCATATATAAAGGATTTCATTCAACCATGAGAAGATCTAAAATGGAAAATCAAGTCAACTTCCAATAAACCGCTGAGAATCATCCTCTTTCACCTTTCTAACTTATTTAGGCTTTCATTACGCATCATCACTAGAGAGCTGTCCGGGTATATGACAGATGCAAATGCAAATCCAATGGTAGAGGCGACCTTAAATATTTCAGTAATCTTCCAACAAACCTCTCTTTCTAGACTTTCCCAAACACCATTAACCTAAATGCGCCTTAAATTTCACATGGCAAAATCAGCTAATGGTTGCGCACATCCAAGTTCGAAAAGTGTATAGGCATTTAATCATCAATAGCCTGACTAGAACATAAACTCCATACATGATCAGCGTGCAATATACCAACCTTAAAGAAAACAAAAATCATATAATAACATGAGAAGGAGTTGATTAACACCTTAACACCTGCCCACCAATCAACAACCCATACAAGCTCTAGCCACAACAATTCTGCTACCACTCTGTTGATCCTCCTGTATGTACTCTTGGACAGAGGCCGTATAAGGACGAAGCAAATTGCCTGAAAAAATGGCTCACATAGATGAGATAAATTGAAGTCTCCGTAAAACAAATTACTCAAAATACAGTCAGGTAATCAATATCAGCCGTTTATGAACTTCAAGTTCGAAAACCGTGCTATTTAAGTGAAAGCATATTAAGAAAATTCAAGTGAACTACTCAACCATAATTGTTATATAGAATCACTCTTAAGATTAAACCAATTTCCTAACAACCAAATAAAGCGTGACTGAAAAGACAAATACTCAGGAGCAGAACTTACATTAGATTTACATGCAGGCTTAGAAAACGATATTTTACACATAACAACCACTCAAGAAAACGAAAATTACACTTTTTCTTTTTTCTTTTCCTATCAAATCACAGCAAACAGGTTTGAAGCTACATTGAATCTCCAACCAGGAAAAAAAAGGACGTTATAATATCAAAAACAAAAAGAAAAAAATGAATCAAAACCATCATGACAAACAGAAGCAAAATTGAACGAATCTACCGCTAAGCAAAACCTAATACATTTCGTATAATAAAGGAAACCGAAGAAATTAAACCAAAAAATAAGAAAAAATAAGAAAAAAACCTGAATGAGATTGACGATGAGGCCGGAGAGGAAGAAGAGCAATCCCAATGGCACGATGACGGCCGCTGCAATCGCCATGGCCGTCTCAAATCCACTACCACGGCTGATAATCTGACGAACACGGACGAGCGATTCACGGTTCCAGAATCCGAGAAAACCGAAATTCGGCCGAGAAAACGGCTGAGAAAAGCGAAATCAACACGGAATCGGAGTGAAAAACGGGATTTTTTGCGACGGCGATGAGATTAAGCAGTTGTGTGTTTGTTTCGATTCGATGGACAACGAAAACGATGGCTCCGAAGAGAGAGAAAATTGTAGAGAGAGAAAGTCTGGCTATGGCGTCTGGGCAGTGCTCAGAAGAAAGAAGTTGTAGAGAGAGAGTTTCTTTCTTCTTCTTCTCTCTGTCTCTCCTCTGTGAGAGTGTAAATTCTTAGCGTGTGGGTGATATCGCCCCGCTTTAAACGCTGTTTCTCATTTCAAGGAAAACCGAAGAAAATTTATAAAAAGGTGTACATAACAAATATTTTGCGCCGTTTTGTGTTGTTTGGTTTGCGTTTTGGTCAACATAGCCGTTTAGTTCGTTGATTTAAATTTTCAATTCGAGTTGAAAGATAATTTTATATAAAAAAATTTTATTATAATAAAAAAATTAGATATGACTGTTTCTGAGAGTTTTTTACAATAACAAAACTTAAATTTTAAACTCAAATTGATAAAATGAACAAAATTATAATTATTCACGCCTCCACCCAAAATACAAAATAGGAGAAATTTGGATGCGATATTCTTAGCCCGTATTTGTTTCAACAATTTAAACGGTTGTTTATGATTCAAATCTTAGTTTAGGATTTAAATTGACATTTAGGAAAGAAAAAATCAAAAATAATTCAAATCATTAATGATGGTTTAAGAATTTAAATTGTTGATTTTAAAATTCACATCCCCTCTAAATTCTATCAATCTGAATATTGTCAACAGCGTAATAGTTTTATATTCTACTTTTTTTCTCTCTTCAATTTCAATCTTAAAAATGTCATAACATTTTCATTCTAATTTCAATTGAGATGCTTTTTTTAATGTGTTCATAATAAAAAGATGAACAAATCTTCACTCATATTGCATATTTTTTAATGTCATTTATAATGAGATTTTATAAGATTTGTTACAAAATTCTAACACAGTTTTCAACAATTTATTCAAACACAGTTCGGATTTTATTCTCAATTCAAATTATAATTTATTTGCATATCTAAACAACAGTTCGGATCACAGTTTGAATCACCATAGTTTAAATTCTACAATTCTAACCAAAAAGGTTCAAATCTCCTCAATTTGAGTTTTTGAACCAAATAAGCCCTTAAAGTTTTCTTACAATAAAATTTTACTATTCAAGTTAAAATATAATAATAATAATAATAATAATAATAATAATAAAAGAGTTGTCTATAGTCCCTCAATTTAAAAATGGGGACAAGTCTCTCATGTGTCATTGTAACGGGCTCATATGCCAATCGTAATGACTGAAAGTTTGGCGTAATTCTCTTATATTGAGTCATAACAATTATTATTTTAAAAACTAGAAGTAGTTTTTAAACATATAGCAATAAATGACTGTCATGTACACATGTCATGAATAATTATACGAAAATATTTAAAGGCACATCAATAAACGACTGCCGTTTTTACTGTTAATATTAGTTATTTCATCGTAATCGACAGTCGTTTTAAACCTGAATAATATTGTCGTTAAGAATTACATATGTCGTGTTTTTTTTTAATAGGCACATCCGATCATGCATAAACATTTATTTAGAGCAGTACATGACAGTATTTTATTTACCATATGCTTAAAAATGACTTCTAATTCCAAAATAATAACTGTTACGACTTAATACAAGAGAATTACTATAATCATTTAACCGGTTACGCTAATCCTTTAACCTTTTATAATGGAAAAATTTCCCTTATAAAAATAGTGATGGACCACAGAAAAAACCTTTAAAAAAATTATAATATTTTATGAGGGAGTTTGTCCAATAGTCTAGTTTCAGTTTTTTTGACAGTTGAATATGGTTAAAATCATATCATATTGAAAAAATATGCATAACAGATAAATTATGTTAGACGGTTAAAAAGTAAAAGACTATTGGTCGTCCATTTTTACAAAGTCTATCAGAGAACATCTTTTATAAATAATAAAAATTAGTATCATTAAAAAATAAAATATGCAATATACATATTAGTTATGAAAATATATATGATTAAGATATTTTTACGGTCCATCCAACATAACATGTAAAAAAAAAAGTAACATAACAGTTACTGAACATAATTAATATTAACATTTTGACGTAATATAAAAGTCATTAAATGTAATATTAATTATGTTACGTCTCTCCAACCTCAATGTTACATTTAACTACTTTCATATTACGTTTTTCACTTTTAGATGTTATTTGATGGCCGTCTATTTGCATGGACCAAAAAAGCATATATGATTAAATGGAGAGCACTGACCATTTTTTTTTTTATCTTGAAAAGAGCATTATGTGACGTTTGGCTTATGAATTTAAAATTATGGTTCATTCTTTTAATTTTTAAAATTTAAATTTTTTATGAGAAAAAAACACTATAACAGAACTAAGAACTATAATTCTAAATCAAACAGAATCCTTAAAATAAACGTCACCATAATAATTAGTGTGTATAGTTGGTGACAGTTACTCGGTTTAAGAAAGGTTGACCACTTGATTAGCAAAAAAAAAAAAGGGGGGGCAACCACTGTTGTTATCTTGTTCACCAGTAAATACAAAGGAAGAGAAGATTATTTGCCCAACGGGACTGAAATAATATTCAGAGCTAGTCAAGATTATGTTGATATTTTAGTGTTTGTTCCGTTGTGTTTTGAGTTATGGTGACTTAAGTGTAGATTTTAAGTTGAATTTGAGTTAAAGTTGTAACTTGAGTTTGTGTTTGGATGTGCATATTTGAGTTATGATTTGAATTGAGAATCTATTTGAGTTTGTGTTTGGGTATGTTAAAACTTGAATTTGTATTTAGAAAGTATTTTAATAAAAACTCAATGGTGATAAAAAAAAAATTTAATAAGGTATATGGGTGGGGTTTTTTCATCTCTTCGTTGTGAACAGATAAAAAAACCATCTCAATTAGAATTAAAACGAAAAAGTTATGACATTTTTAAGAATAGAAAAAATAATGTTCATTAACTTGAGTTTGAGTTGAAGGAAAAATTTGAACTCTAAATTTTAGCCCTAAACTCAAGTTAAAACTTGAGTTAAAACTCAAGTTCAAACTCAAATTTTACAAAACCTTGCCAAGTAATATATATATTATATGCCCCCACAAGATGTGATTTAATTAAATTGACATAATAGGAATAAGTACACATAAATGCATGTCTCGTTAAAAATCTTACCAAGTAAAACCCATGGAGAGATCGGGACAAAACCTTAGCAAAGGAAAAAAGAGTGCAGTAGGAAGGAATAGTAAATTACAAACCTAAGTGCTTCCAGAAGATTCTGTCATTTCTAAGTTAGAAAAATATTCTTGCATTGAATCATCCGTATATTGTTGTTTTCATCTTCTGGCATCTTCCCAGTCTTTAACGCACATTAGCCCCTCCAAGATATCTAGATGCATTCTGCTTCTCGTCGAGAATTCGGGTGCTTACGCTAAATGCTTGCTCCGATGCTACTGTTGACATTGGAGTTGTCAGAATATCATGAGCTATTACGGACAGTGTTGAAAAACGATCGGTCTTGTTCTTGCACCACTGTAAGATGTCTAGTTTGTCGTCATCAATTACAAAATTTACTTCAAAATATTTTACTAGTTCAGTAGACGCTTGTGTTGATGACGATACTGTCGTTTTCTCTTTCTTCTTCAAGAAACTCCACGACGATCCTTTAGGCCCCGAACTGCTAGTTGACATCGAAGTTCCCTATTCTTTTTGACCCGTGTCGTATTTTGCTTTATACAAACTAAATATCTTTTCTAACATTCTCTTAGCGTCAGTAATAGTTAGTTGCATATCCATTCCTAATTTTTCTGTTGTAGTAGTCATCAGTGAGTTAGTCTCATCTACTCTGCACCTAGGATCTAAAATGGTTGTCAATGCATATAACATAAAACAACCTGACCAATAACTTTTAAATTTATTTTCCATTAACTTACCAATATCTGCAAAAGGTTATGTATCCCTATAATAAGAAAATATTTCTGAAATATTAAATAGTTGATGTAAAGCTAAATGTACAGTAGGATAATAAACTCTAGAAAGTAATTCAGTAGCATTGTAAAAAACTTTCAGAAATTTTAAAAAATACTCACCAATCTGCCAATCTGTATCAAAAATTAAAAGTTGATAGTTCTTACTATTGACATACGTCGTGATAAGCTATGAATACGGAAGTGCTGCCTTCAACATTAAATAGATGCAATTCCACATATGTCTCACATCAATTAGAAACTTTCTTGGGCGCATCTGAATGTTCCTGTAATATTATTTGAATTCTTGGAGCCGAGCTCCAGAACTAGATATGAATGATAAATATTCTCTAATATTTGTTAGATTAGTGAAATATGTTCAATTCATGCCTGAACTACTAAATTAATTATGTGACATGCACACCATTGATGAAAAATCTCCCCTCCCCCCTCCCCAAACGATGGTTTCAAACTACGTTTAAACATGTTAATTGCAGCCGTGTTAGCTGACACATTATCAAAAGTAATAGTTAAAACTTTATCTTTTATCCCATAAAACTCAAAATTTTCCATTATTATACCAAAAATAGATGATACGTTATGAGGATATGGACATAAACGAAAACCAATTATTCTCTTTTGTAAAACTCATTCGTCATCAACATAATGCGCCGTGACACATAAATATCCAGTTTTATTACACCTTTCTCATATATCAGAAGTGCAAGAGACAGTAGCATTAAAAGTCCTAAAATTATCAACAAAAGATTGTCTCATTGCATAAAACACTTTCATGCAATCAGAACGAGTTGTGTTTCTACTTATCCGTTTAAATTGTGGGCAGGCAAAAGGCTGTCTGGATGAATTCTTCGAACAACGCATCATCTATAAAAGAAAGAGACAATTCGGCACTAGCTAGAATTGTTACCGTTGGGCCCTTCGCGGGCCCAATGGGCAGCCCGTGACGAGCCTAACGGGAGGCCCGTCATGGGCCAAACGGGAGGCCTATAACGGGCCAAACGGGAGGCTCGTCACAGGCCGACCGTTGGGCCCGCAAAAGGGCCCAATGATCACATTTAGAACGGTCTGCAGGCCAATGTCGGCCCGAAAAAGGGCCAAATCCCGGCTTGGGCCGAATTGGGCTTGGGCCGGGCTGCAGGCCTTCACGGGGTAGGGCCGGGCTTGGGTCACGGGTTGAGAAGCCGAGGCCCAACCCTAGCCCATTACACGTGTCGGGCCGGCACGGCCCGTAACAATAATGTACTGGGCCGTGCCGAATCCGGCACTATTATGGGCTGGACCGGGCCGTCCATGGACGGCCCGGCCCATTTGACAACACTAGTTACAAACATTATCTATTCAAAGGGAGGAATAAGAATTCAAAATATTTAAACTTGGGAGGCAGTTACGTGACTTGAATCTCAAAGAAGTGCCTAAGTCCATTCATTAAATAGGCCGGTGAATACATAAAAGAGAGAAAGAGGAAAATATGCCAAGACTTGAGATGAATTAAAATTAATAAGCCAATAGTTTACATAAGTTAATAAATAGGCCAAATTACTGTTTTCGTCCATAATTTGTCTGGTTATAAACCATAACTTGACAAGTTATTGTTCATAACTTATCTGGTTATAAACTATAACTTAACAAGTTTGTCCATAACTTATCTGGTTATTAACCATAACTTGACAAATTATGACCTATTAATTTCTATAACTAAAAATAGCTTATATACTTTCTTAAGCTTTTCATATTGACCTATTTCCTATTATTTCTCTACATAAAAGACTACTCGAGGTAAGAGTCCAAACTCCAAACGAATAGCGTTTATAGTAAATCTCCGAATCTGATCTCATGTAGTGTTTAAAAGATTTTGTGCCGTCTCTCTTATCAATTATAACTTCTAAAGGAATGTTATAGATTAATGCTACATCAGTTATAATATAATTTAAGGATACTATAACTTGTCGGTAAGATATTTTTTTAAGACCAACCTAACAAGGCACGCATAGATAAAAGTGTCAAACATTTAAGAAGATAGAATAATTATTTGTACAAAAAAACAAAAGATAAGACAGAAAATTAAGATCCGTTTAGTTCGCTGATTCGAGTTTTTAATTCGAATTGAGATGTGATTTTATGTGAGAAATTTTTACTATAGCAAAAAAGTTAAATATGACTGTTTCTGAGAGCTTTTTACTATAATAAAACACAAATTTTAAACTCAAATTTATGAAATGAACAGAGCTAATGTTGATTTTCTTCCTGTAAACATATGGGAAGAATGAATTACGTGGCAGAAATTGAATAATGAAGTGTAAAGCATAATTTGACAATTGCCACGTCAGATAAATGGATGTAAGATTGATATGGACTTGTGAGCAATAAAAGTATTGGAATATGTGTTCTTTCATAGGATGATGAGAAATAAATTGAGGTACATGCAACTTAATCCTTAAGGATTGACTCCACTCTTCCCAAAACAGTATAAATTAGTGGATTATCTGTGTGATAGGTTAATTAACAGTAATTTAAATAAAAATATATAAAAACACACATATATATATATATATATATGTTTATAAGTTACTATAAATTTGTAACACATATATACACATTTATTTATATGTCTATTTTTATAAATAAAAATATACATACTTATTTACAGATATACGGAGGTTTATTCATATATTTATTTCTTTTTGCTTTTGCTTGTTGTTTCTTCTGAGCTGCAGTTAAGAAAGAAAGAAATAACAAAATAGTTATTATTAAATTATAACAGATGTTAATAACTGTGTTCATATTTACTAAAATATTTAATATAATATATAACACATGATTTTACCTGATTTGTTTTCTTTTTTTAACGAACTTAGGAAGGAGGTAGATTCGCGAGAGACTGAAATAAGCTGAATTGGCTTTGAAACTTATGTTGTTTCTTTTGAAGACCCAGTTGTTATAGGTGGTAAGTACAACTGAGGTTGATCAACATTAAAAGTCTTTAAAATAACTTTATCGATAAAAGCTCATCGAGTACGAAACTGTATGACAAATATTTTTTATATTCGTCTTATTTCTTCTAAAATATGAGGAATCATGTAGCGATCAGTGTATCTCTCATCGTAAGTAAGCATAGAGCAAACTTTGTTAATAAGTGTATGCACTGTTTTACCGAACATTACAACGTCTGTTCTTCCAGTTCTATCTTCAGTCTGTATATTTATTTTGTACCTGTGTAAAAAAATTAAATTATATTTATTGTATTTGTTAATGGAAAATTAATTCGTTTGTTTTTTGTAATAGAATTTAATACCAAGTTAGTGACATTGTAGATAAATATCTGTCAGTGTCACACCACCATGATGTTCCAGATTCTTGCACTTGTGTGTAACACTTTGTGCAGGCATAATAAAACCATCCTTGATACGTATTCAGGTAAGTTATAGTTTCTCTAATTATATACTTTGTTTCATGTTAAGTAGAGAAAGAAACACTTTAATTCAATATATATACATATTATATTTAATGGATTATATTCATAAAGTTTATACCCGATTTTGGAATGGATCTAATGCTTGTAATTCTGTGATGGTAATGCGATTTGCAATCTTCTGGTCTTCTAATGATAGTGCTGGCCTTGCTGATGTAGCAATGTAATCTAAACTCTGAATAGAATGACGGAATCTATATGGAAATATTTTTTTTATATGAATAAATGAAAATGAGAAAATACGTATATGTCAACAGTGAGAAAATGAGTATTTTTTGTTATACCTCTGTTTAATTGTCCGTGTTTCTAGGATTTTTGGTTCTAAAAAGTAAAAAGTACCGGATGTGTTTGATAAATAAAGACCTCCTGTAATAAATAGATATTTATAGTTAGTTTTATAAGAAATTGGAATAATATATTATAATATGAATAATAACCTTGGTACTGTTTGGCCGCCATTGTTGTAAAAGTAATAACAATTAGTTCCGTCATTGACCGCACAACAGTTTCATCAAAAAGCTCTCCCGCTTGTCCCCAAAGCGTTATATTTAATTGTTCTTCTCTGTATAGAACAATGGAAAACATAATTATAAATATTTAAATATGAATAAACTTTTTTACTTGATTATCATAATAATAGTTTCTATTGTATTTACCTTATGTTTTGAATTGTGAAACTTCTTCTTTTGACAATTTTATCACTGATAGCTGATTCTTCAATACCATAGAAGGATATAAGTCGACCAATTCCATCTGATACAAATATTACATATATAATCAATTAGTTTTAACTATTATAAAATAAGAAATAGTTGATTAAAAATTATAAATAAATAAGTAATAAAATAAACAAACTTGAGAGAAGATCGTTTACGTCGATTCTTTGAGAAATTAGATCAAATTCGACAAAATTAAATTTTTGTCGAGGTATTTCAGGCATGTCTTCAGGAACATGTTTAAAAATTATTGCTCTAGCAATCCGCAGCATTGCCACATGGGGAACAATTTTATATCTTGGTTTGTTCCGATCGATGAAGAAGTTATTAATTTCATATATACTACCTTCTTCAATTATTTGACTTATGTAGTCAGCATCTCTTGATCGGATAACTGCATGTATTGCTTCGTGCTGTAAAATTATAAATTAGATTTTTTATTGTTATTATTGAGTAATAAATATATCTGTTTTTTATATATTTCTAATTATATAATATATAAAAAGAGTATATTACATTAGCTCTTCATCAACCAATAGTATATCAAGACTGATAAGTTCTCCTGTCTTGTAATCTATATTTCTCCATAAACGACATATTCGAGCACGAATAGTCAAGTGTGTTTCACCAGATTTCAGGATTCTTATTGGTACAAACATCTTGTTAAAACTGAAAAATAATATAAAAGATATAAAAATTCATAATATATAAATGAAAAAGAATATTATATTATAAAATTTATAATAACACTTTAAAAATCAGAGAATGGTTTTGTAGAATGTTATGAGATTATATATATTAGAAAATAATAATAATATAGAGAAAATTTGAGACTGTTAAAATAAAGTTGATAAAAATAATATTTCATATATTGATTTAATCATTTAGTTATAATGTAATAAAGAATAAATGAATTAATGTCTATTAATATTATGTAATATTTCTTTTTATACAATATTTTTGACATAATTTAGATATTTGTTTATTGATTCGTGTATTAAAATATTTAAACCTTTTGGTGATGTAACTCTTGATAAAGCTACGTATAATTGTCCATGAGAAAAAATTTCATTCTCTAAATATATACCAATTTTTTCTAATGATTGACCTTGGCTTTTATTTATTGTCATTGCGCAACATATTTTTATAGGAAATTATCGTCTTTTTAAAACAAATGGACATTTGGATTCATTTATAGTTATTTATATTCTAGGTATATAAACTTTAGCATTTGTATTAACAGAGTTAATAATATGACCTTCATTAATTCTATTTGTTAATTGGATAATTATCAATCTAGTACCCTTACATAAACCTTGTGACTGATTAAGATTTCGTAGTAACGTAATAGGAATTCCGACCTTTAATTTTAATTCATGTGGTGGTAAATTATTGAAATTTAATGTGTGTCAAAATTCGGGGGGATATAATAGATTTAGTTCATCAAGGTTTCCAGATGAAGAGATAATTGTATCATAACTATAGTAAATTTTTTCCTCTGTAGGTATTAAAGATAACATATAGTCATTTATTTCATCTGTTGTTTTATTTCTAGGTGCTACAATTGCACAATTTTTTTTATATATTTAATACTGTCATAGTTATTTTTAAAATCATCGTATACTACAGTGGAAATATGTTTAATTGGATTTTTATCATATTTTATCAAATATTTTTCAAGTATATTAATCCAAGTACCATCTTCATTTTCAAGATCTTTTATTCCATCAAGTGTTTCATTTTAGATATTTAATATCCAGTCAGAAAATTTTGTAATTTCAGTTTGTTCATTAATAGAGCTGTTTGGAATTTTTAATGTCATATTTTCTATCAATGTTAGTACACGGAAATATGTCCAAAGATAAGAATTATTTATACTTGCATCAATAATGTTCTCCTTTGCGCCTCATGGAATAACAGGTAGAATCTGTCTAAAATCACCACCTAAAATAACCGTCATTCCTCCAAAAGGTCTACTAAAGTTATTTATCAGGTCTTGCATTGTTTTATCTAAAGCTTCAAAACAGTATTTATTATTCATTAGTGCTTCGTCTCATAATATTAAAGTTGTTTTCTCTATTAATTTTGCTAATTGAGTTTTTTTTTTTTAATTTGACATGTTGAGAAATTTTCAACTAAAAGAGGGATACGAAAGCATGAATGTGCAGTACGACCATTTGGTAAAAGTAATGATGCTAATCCAGATGATGCAACTGCTAATACTATTTCACCTTCTGATCTAATTTTGTTAATAAGCGTGTTCCATAAATATGTTTTTCCTGTACCTCCATATCCATATATGAAAAATAAGTCATCACAGTTGTTTTTAAGGGACTTTAAAATTTCGTTGTAATTATAATATTGTTCATGATTTAAATTATTTATTAAATTTATATTTTCTTCTTTTAATTTTTTTTATCATAATTGAGTTTTTCTCTTAAAAGTTTATTATCTAAATCTTCAATTAATGATCCTTTTGGAAGTGGTATATTAAAATTTGTTAAGGAAGATGCATTTAAATTTAGTAATTTTTCTAAATCATATAATACAAAATTGTATAATTCATTTTCTGGAATTTGAAATTTTGAATTGTTGAATAATTTTTTTAATTTATATATAATATCGTCACACATTAAGTTCCAGTAATGTTCTAATAATTTAATTGGATCATATACATTATAAAATAATAGAATAATAGTAAAAAGTTGACGAAGTTGAGTAGATGTTGACCAAAATGATGCTTCTTCAATTGATTCATTCCATTCTTTATCATCTCCTAATAAACCTAATGCATGACAGGCTTGTTGATATGTTGGATAAATAATATTGTTAATTGTTTGAATTGATTCAAAACTTGTTGTACCTTTTTGATGATTTAATAATAATTTTAAATAAAATAATTCACCAGAAGTGGGAGGAATATGAAACATTCTTCCAATAGTGTGTCCACTTTGTCGTTTTGTCCAAATTCTATCTTTGTGTTTCTAAACCCATTTTGTTAGAAATTCTATATAGGTAAGTTGTCGAGCTTCTTCATGTATCTTATTAATTTCCATTCATTCAGTTAGTGTTATTTTTTTTGTTGTGGGGTAAATTAATTATATTATGTAATTATTGATTCTTATTAAATGTAATGTTTTGCATGTCTGGTAAATGAATTGTAAGTCGTTGAATAGCTAGATTTCTATGATGTATTGGGTTTTTAAATAATCTCCAAATTGCTCCATAGGGTGTAATATATAGACAATTAAGATATGTTTTTATTTCATCAATTTCTTTTGTATTTGTTTCTTTTGTAGTATCTGTAATGTTAATATCTTCAATAGCAACTCTTAGTCTGTCTCGTCCTTTTGTTAAATATTTTAATAAGTATTTTATGAGCATTGATGATCAGTGCATGAAAATGCACCCTAAATATTGCTTTTGATTTATATAATATTAAAATATTTAAGCTTTAATTAAACAATTACATTAGTTTTATTTAAAATATTTTTAATTGGAATTTGGCTAATTTTTGCTTAATTATTTATAGATGAAAGCAGTGTAAAAAATTACACAAGAATAAGCCATGTTTTCAAACCACTCGGAGCCAAGCTCTCAGCCGAGCCGCACAAGCCGATCAGAGAGAGGGAGAGCCGCGTGAGCCGAGCCACAAGCTGATTCCAGCTCTCCCACGTTTCCTTACTCTTCCTCGCACGCGTCACCTGCACGCATGGCCTCAACACGCGCGTTCCTTCCACACAGACATCAGCACGCGTTTCAGCTTCTCCCGCGTGGGTCCCGCGTCTGCAATGCCAGTCTGATTTCCCAATGAAGCCACGCCAGCTGTCAACCTTGTCCCCTGTCTGACCATCGCCAACTCCGTCCGCCCAATCCGCCCGCGACACATGGCGCTTTTCCTCATCACTGCCAATCACATTGCGACACATGTCCCCTTGGTGTTGAATCCGAATTTCTCCATCAATATCAGAGCAAATTGGCCAGATTTCTTCCCCAAATTAAATATATGATTTCTCCTAATTTATGTGTAATTTTATTTTGTTTCATTTTCTTTTGTAATTTTCTAGTTTTATAATTTATTTCCTTATTTGACAGGCAACCTTTGAACACTATAAATAGAGGGGTTGGCCTAAGGTTTTAGAGGCTTTTAATATTCAGTTTTCTGTCGTCTTACTGTCAGTCTCATATTTTCTCTCTAGAACTTGTGAGAATGTTTTGCAAGATAGGCTAGAGTTCTCTTGGTGAGGTTAGAGATGAACTTCTGTTGAGTGACCCAATTCGGGGTTTTGATTCCTTGTGCTATAAAGTTCAATATCTTAATGAATTAAATCTCATCTATTTTTCTATTACTTTTCAAAATATTGTGTGCCAATTTTTATATAAGTTCAGTCACGCTTTTCTTATGTAATTCTGTTATGCAATGTTTCGTTATTCAAATTATTTTGCAAATTGTCTTTTACTGCAATATTGTCAAATTGATATATTGTCGGTTTTAGATAACTTGTAATAATAATATTTTCGGAGTCAACATAGAGATTTAATTTATTCGATTATTTAATATTGTGAATCAAAACTTGGATTGGTGAACGAAGCATTAGGGATTCTCGACACCTTATCATTTTTATTATTGAATTTTCTTTATACAAATTCCCTCCTTTCTATTTTATTTGCAACAAAATCTCAAAAACTATTCCTTTTCTTTAATTCGCTTTTCTCTAATGCTCTTATTCTATTAGTCTTTCTTGTTATTTTGTTATCTCTCTGTGGATACGACCGCCCTTCTGTGCTACAATTAACCGCTTGTGAACATCACTTTTGGGCGTTAATCAATTGACTAAGAGCATATCTCAATATTGATGTGAGCTTGATATTTTATACATAATGTACGATTATATGAAATAACAAATCTGTTATCAAGTTGTATTCCTTCTTTGATAATATTAAAAGTAGATTCTTTACGTCGGTAACTAACAAAACCATTTTCTTCTATGCTTGTTTCATTTTTATATTGTTTAGGAAATTTTTTTGTGCATGTTGAGTTTTTCATACATGGAGCATTTGTTTTTGCATATCCACACGGGCCATGTATCATAAAATAAGTGACAACTTTATAACCTAATGGGTCATATTTTGGATTTGGGATTTCTGCTAATATAATTTTATCTATTTTTATTGGATCTCGATATTTATCTTCTGTATGTAACCAAAATAACATATGACAATGAGGAAGACCACATTTTTGGAATTCGACAACGTATAAATCTACAATAATAGAAAAAAAATATTGAAACAAAAAAAGTTAGGAACATATTTTAAAAAAGTTTAAATATTTTTTTTAAGTAGTAAAGGAATAAAATATAAAAGTTTATGATAAAATAAAGTAATTTACCTGCTATTATGGTTTTGAAAATCTGTCCAGATTTTATTGTATGTAATAAATGGTATAATTTTATTTTAAAAATTCTACTTATGATATCTGGTCTATCATTAGATTTTTGTCCTGTAAGTAAAGCTAGAGCTCTTATAATTTCAGGCCATTTAGGATTACATGTAAATGTAAAAAAAATACCAGGATTTTCGTAATATCTACATATTGTCATTGTGTCCTGATAGTTTTGAATCATATATCTTGGACTTCCAGTATGAGATGATGGTAAAATAATTCTTTTTCCAATTGTTTGAGGGTCAGTACCACCTTTAGTTATAGCATCTTGAATACCTTTATAAAATTCAGATCTTAAATTATTTTGATCTTGTCTAACAAAGTCTAATTGATCTTCTTCAACAGTAGCATAGGCATCTGTAATATATTGTTGAAATAGTCTACCACTTTTACACAATGTATTTCCTTCATTTAAACGTTGTTGTAATTGAAAAGCATAAAATGATGTCATTGAAATTCATTTTTTAGATGGTTTTTTCCCTACAAATTCGGGATTCCATCCTATACTAGGTCTAACAAATTTAGGATTCCATCCTATATTAAGTCTATATCCATCTTCGCCATAAGGAAATAATAAAGGATATTGTAATGACATGTAAGATGGATGGAGTTTATTAAAATTCTCTGTAAGTCACCTGTTTGACTACATATAATAATATCTCTTCTTTTTTCGTATTCACCGATATCACCGACAATTAAAGTTCCTATATATGTGTTAAGGTTGGAAAGTCGTACTGTGTACCATCTCCCTCTCGTCTACCTATTAATCTTAACTTCATTGACTGTGTTTTATTAGTGTTGTAAAATTTTTTAACAAATCTAAATAATTTAACTAATATATTTATTTCATCTAACATTATTATTAATTTTGTAATAATACTTTCATTTAAAGAATTTGAACTATTCGTTGACATAAATATTGACATTCTATTCTGGATTTCATTTTCTGTATCATAAATATATAATTGTGTAAATTTTGGAGGATTATTATCAATTGGAAGTAAAGATCCCATTAAATGATGTGTCTCGCCACTAATCTTGAATATATAAGGTCCCAATGTTACGTTAATATTTGATTGAATGTTTGCCCCAAATGATGTAAAAGAAAACATTGAATTATACGTTCTTATATTTTTCCTAAAATGTGTACTTAGAGTTCCACCATAATAGTTTAATAATTCATCTAAAAGCAGTGGTGTTTTTCTTTTAGAAGGTAATTTTATTTTTTCATTCTCACAACATAAAGAATATTTATATGGATATTTTTCTGTTCGTTCATTATTCCAAAATGTTGCTCCATAATGTTCACATGTTGAGTCACAATCTCTAAGATCAATATACGCATTAAGGTCACCTAATTTCATAGTTTCATAAATAATTTTAAATTAGTTGCAAACATATGTGTTAATAATTTAGGGACAAAGATTTTAAGTTTAAGAATTACTTTCTTCAACCAGCGTTGTGTTTAAGTGTTGAGTTGTTGATTCTAAAGGGATCTGCGTATTGGTGAAAGTTCCACAAAACTGTGTATGTTTGGTTTGACGTGTCGTTATATTTTTTGAATCTGACTGATGCATTTTAATCATCGTCCTTTTCCTGTTTTTGACACCTTTCGTATCCTTTCGATGGGAAAAAATTTGATTGAACTTTCTTTTCATTTTTATTATCTGTAAACTATATCGAAAACAATTTTAATAGAATAAATTGTATATTAGTTAAATATAAATAAGTTTAAATTTTAAACAAAAAAATATTATTTAATAAATTTTAATCTAAAAATGTAGCCTAATTATTTATTTTACTTGTTATAAATAAAAAGAAAAACGATTTGTTCAAATGTGTTATATATTATTTATAAAGATAAATATTTAGTTTCATATTATTATTCAATTCTTTTATGACAACATTTAATTTGTGTTAAAATATATTTAATTTTAATTATTATATATTATTCACAGTTATGTTATGTTTGTATAAAAATTTAATTAATCGGTGAAATTATTAATAAATTTTTATTGTTAAACATTTGTTTACTATTTTCATATACATTTAACTATTTTATGCTTAATTATGATAGAACATATGAGAAATTTTTTTTTTAAATTCTGACATGAACTTATATGTTAAAATTATAATGTAATAAACACTTTAACATGTTTATGTTCTGTAACTAACAAACATTTATTTAAACATATATTCAAATTAATATAAATGAAAAAAGAATAAATGTCAAAAATGATAACATAAATGAAATTAGTCGGAAGATATATTCAGAAAAAATACATAATGAAGAATCACAAATTTTTTGTTTTCAAATTATAACAGAGGAAGAAATTAAATAGTATTAACATTTCATAATTAAAAGATAGTTTGATACTAATAAATAGATATCGTAATTAATATTACAAAAGAAATATAAACAAATATGTACTATGTTATTAATCAAAATAATTTATTTCTATGAAATTTATATAAATGTTTTATCATTAAATAGAATGAAATATTTATTTAAAGTTAACTTTCTAAAATTTTTATAAACTTTTAAAAATCGTCTTAAATTATATAATAAGTTAAATATAAATTATCTGATTTTAATGTATTATATATGTTAATAAATTTATTTTAAACAAATCTAGAATATTTACAGTGTATGAATGAAACACTCAAAATTTATCTCTGTCGTTATAGAGCTCATGTTTGTAATTGAGAGAGTTAGGCACAACTCGAGTGTCAGCCGTACACAAATGCTACTCAAATCTGTATTCAACGGTAGAAAGTGCAATGAAACAGCAAATCTGCTTAAAATAAGTGTAATACATTAAAAATCTGTATTATTAATAAGTACATATATACTAAAGTTGTGGGTCGGGAAAACAAAAAAAAAACATTATTTACAATACATTCACATTAATATTTAAATAATATATATATGTTTATATATCTACAATTATACTTTTGTATATGAAATTTTCATAGTGATACATTGTAATAACATTGTTCCACCTTCAAATGTTGGATATTGTATGGAAGTAACATACATTGTTTACATATTGTTTACAATGAAACTATAAATGTCACATAAAAATGTCCTGTGCATCAAAAGAAAAGTTAGAAAAAGGTAGTAAGGGGAAAAAATGGTTCAGGTTTTATATCTTTCATTGGTAACAACATATATGAGGGAATTTTCAATTACAATCTTTCCCTGCAGAGTAACTAATATGAAAATATTGAAGAAAATGTTAAAAAACTAAAAATTAAAACTTAAGAGTTTCTTAACAAAAAAGCAACAAATATTGTAGTGGTAAAAAATCAAGGGAAACACATCATGAAGAAAATGAAGAAGGATAAAATCTCAGAAATCTCATGTAAAATAGCAGATTACATGAATAATACTAAAGAATGAATAGATAGGGAAATTAAATAGACATATATAAAGAATTTGGTTTAGGTATTTGCCTTTAAAACATCACGCATTAAAAATAACTGAAATAGGATTTAACAATGCCCTTCAGTACCAACTGAATTATAAAAAAGATTTATGAAAAATAAGAAGGAAAAAAGAAATGAAGAAGAAAAGAACGAAACAAAAATAGAATAGTATAAGGGAAAATGGTTTAGGTATCTATGTTTCACTGCTAACAACATATACCAACAAAATTATTAGAGGATTTGTAACACCCTGAAGAATTAATTGAGATTAATTAAGGTAATTGAGATTATTAGTGTGCCTAATCTGGACTATTAATTGAATTTAATTAATAAATGTTTCTGACACGTGTGAGTTTAAATAGTTCCAAGGTATTTAAATTATTCTCAGTAATTTATTTTAAACTAGAAGTGTGTATGGGCGCATTTCTGGACTGCTCCTTTAAAATATTGACACTTGTCCATTTTCTTTCCTTTTTCTTTTTCTTTTCTTTTCTTTCTTTTCCTTTTTCCTTCCTTCCTTCCCGTGCGTCTCTCCCTCACTCTCTCTCTCTCACTCTCCCGAGCTCTCTCTCTCTCTCTCTCATTTTGTCCCAAATCAAAACGGATCTTGAACCAAGAAAAGATTTAAAGAAGTTTTCAACGTCAAGAGAAGGATTCGAGGTAAGATTACTGAAAGAACCTCTCTTGAATCTCAAGTTTTTGAATTTCAAAACCCATTTTTGGTTCAAACTGGATTTTGATGGTTTTTGAGTAAAACTAGAGTAGAAATTGGAGATCTTGGGTTTTTTGGACTTGTTTTAGGACCTAGAAGCCAGATCTAGTGGTTTCCCTTTGAAAAATCTCGATTTGGGACTGGATTTGCAAGTTTTGAACTGATTTCTGCGAGCTTCTCTCGCGCAGCTGATTCCACCAGTCGACCTGTACGGTTGACCGGATCACATGGAAACTGGTCGACCAATGCGGTTGATTGGATTGCAGGCTAACCGGTCGACCTGTCCATTCGACCGGTGTGCACACTACCGGTCGACCGGTAGTGTTGCACTGCTTTGTCACCGGTCGACCGGTTGACACGGGGTTTGACCCTGTTTGGCCTGAAAATGTTGTTTTGACCCCTGTTTTCAGGGAGAACCCAAATTAGCTTCATTTGGGGACTTGAGGTAATTGGATTAGCATCTTTAATCTTTGTTTTGAGATTAAAAACCCTTAGAATGATAATTTGAAACATGAAAATGGATTAGGGCACACTAATAAGAAATCTTAGTTGAAAATTGAGATTTGGATTACTTTAGGAATGAGAATTAATCCTAAAGTGTTGTCTTGCATTAGTGATTGCTGAGGATTCAGACTGAAGGGGCTTGAGGAAGCGGAAGCCAAAAAAGGCAACGCTAGTCCCAGGTTTGATAGCGCGAGGTAGGATTTCTATCCCTTTTCCTTGTGAGCCTGTTTTCAAAAAGGATTTCAGCCTTGAAAATGTTTTAAGGAAAGGGATTGGTTTGTGAAAGAAAAATGCTTTGAAAACCATGGCTTGTGTAGTCATGGAACCTCATGGCTTGCCCAGTCATAAGGCCCGTGGCTTGAGTAGTTCGTGGGGTCATAAAAACGATTTTAGAATGTTAATGAATGATTTCTTAAGCAAATAGATCTTGTGAACTGGTAATAGAGTCTATTGCTGTAAGCCTAGATAGGATGCAGTGAGTGCATCCTTGGGGGCAGAACCCGAAACTTGGTCCGGGTAGGCGAGGCACTTGGTTAGGGAAGTAATTTGTACTAATTACTTACTGAAGCCTGTAAAACGGTTATTTACAGTTATGTTTCCTTTGAGAAAAAGGATGTGAGGTTCCGGCTGTTCTGTCAGGACTGAATGTCTTATTTTATTTACTTATACATTTATTATTCATTTATTTATAACGTTTATTTCAAATTATATCCTACTGGGCTTTTCGCTCACGTTTTATATTTCAAATGTATTAAACCCCTCCCAGGAGATTCTAGGAGCGGTGCGCAGTAGCTGGATAAGTGCTATGGAGCAGCTGAGTTGTGCTGCTATTGAAATCAAGTGAGGATCACGGACATCCTCTTGAATAAATGTAAGAGATTTGAGAATTCTGTAAACTTATGTAATATTTGGATTTACTAGACTGTGGTTGATGTCTGTTGTAATGATTATTTACATGAGCATGTATGTACGATACTGTATGTCCTGTGGGGTGGAGCCCTGTGTGTCAGAGGCTCCGGGATTCTGTAATGTAATTTATTTATATTTTAATGCAGTTAAGTGTGGGGCCCGGTTGGGAATCTGCTTTATCAATCCCAAATCGAGCTCCACATCACCCACCCCGTTTGGGGGGCGTGACAAGAGTGGTATCAGAGTCCTAGGTTAAGAAACCCTAGGATTGTACATACATGTGTGACATCTGTAATCTATTGAATAGTCTAGTTTTATTTTAGTTGAAAGAAATGGCGCCTCGCCGTAGGCCTGCTAATCAACCGGCACAACAGAATCAAGGATTTCTGGATGCCATGTATGTTGCCTTTCAAGGCATGGCCACAAGAGCTCAAAACGAGCGTCGGTTGAGTTTAGGAAGCAAGGGTACTTCTGGGAATTTAGGCGTGCGCCTATCCCCTCGTTTAATAGTGAGGGAGGACCCCAGGAAGCAGAGTTCTGGTTAGACTCCATAGTCAAGCATTTAAGTACAATGGGAGTTCCAGATGACTATTGGGTGGAACTTGCGGTGTACAAGATGGAGGGCTTAGCGAACACTTGGTGTATTTAAGTACAATGGGAGTTCCAGATGACTACTGGGTGGAACTTGCGGTGTACAAGATGGAGGGCTTAGCGAACACTTGGTGGAAACAGGTTAAGAGGAGAATGGATGTTACAGGAGTGACCTGGGAACAGTTTGAGACGTTGTTCAATGAGCAGTACTTCCCTCAGAGTTACAGGGAAGAAAAAGCGCTAGAACTTATGTCTCTACTGCAAGGAGACATGTCTATAAGGGAATATGAGGCCAAGTTTAATGACCTATCCCGGTTTGTGCCATCACTAGTGGAGTCTGAACCCATGAGGTGTCTTAAGTTTGAGAAGGGCCTCAAGAATTCTGTGAGGAGGTCCTTAAGGATTCGAAACTTCTGAGATTTGGTAGTTGCTGCTACACGGGTGGAACAGGATAACTTGGCCTATCACCAAAGCAAAGAGGCAACTGGTCGAGTCTCTGTCTCTGGTAGACCTTCCGTTTCGAGTGGACCACAGCGGAGTGGTAGGAGAAACCGCAACCAGGGACAAACGGCTGGGGAAATGACAAGCGGTGGCAGTAGTTCATCCGGAAGTGATAGAAATGCTCCATACGGGCCCAGGTGTCACCATTGTGGGCAGGTGGGTCATATTAGGAGGAATTGTCCTAATCGCCCGCCTGCTCAACAAGCCTAAAGTGACGCTTCGTATAGTCAAGAAGGGCCACCACAGTACATGCCACCATATCAGCCACAACAGATGCCATACCCTCTTGTGCTGACTTATCAACCACCTATGCTTACACAATTCTGGCCTCAAGCGTCGAGACCGGTGCAACCACCTCCGCCGCAACAGTATAGGCCTCCGACTCAACGGCTTAATGTTGGTGACAGAGGGAAAGGAAAAGTACAGGGACAAGCTTATGCCCTGGCAGGAGGCAGCTCTGGAGGTCAGACCAGCAACGCAGTGGTTAAGGGTACGATTCTAATCTCTCACTCTTTTACTCACGTGTTGTTTGACACAAGTGCTACACACTCGTTTATATCAAGTTCTTTTGTTCGGGCTTTGAAATTGAAATCTGAGAATTTAGAAGTCCCGATGACTTTGAACTCTCCACTGGGATGTGTGGAGGTACTGAGTGTGTGTAAATCGTGTGGAATCATGATTGGCGGTGAGCGATTGAGAGCAGATTTGATTATCCTTCCGATGAGCCTGTTTGATGTGGTCCTCAGAATGGATTGGTTATCAGAATACGGAGCAATTGTTGATTGTTACCGTAGGAGAGTGACTCTGACGACTAAGTCTGGAACATCGATTTCTTATCGGGCAGATCAGAATCCAATCTTAGGAGAACGACTGTTGAAGTACAGTGTTGGGCGACGGAGGAATCTAGCATGTTTTTCTTCCCTTCTTGCTTTGGAAGGTGAACCTGAGGTAATTGGAGATAGTACGGGAATCCCTGTAGTGGATGAGTTTGCAGATATATTTCCTGATGAGCTACTTGGTTTACCGCCAGATCAGGAAATTGAATTCTGTATTGATTTAGTTCTGGGAACGACACCTATTTCCATCCCTCCATACCGGATGGCTCCGGCGGAGATGAAAGAATTAAGAACGCAGCTTGAGGAGCTGGCAGAAAAGGAGTATATTCGGAATAGTACTTCCCCTTGGGATGCACCGGTGCTATTTGTGAAGAAGCACGACGGATCTCTTCGGTTGTGTATTGACTACCGTCAATTGAATAGGGTAACTGTGAAGAACAAATACCCACTGCCAAGGATCGATGAATTATTCGATCAGTTGGGTGGATCACAGTTCTACTCTAAGATTGATTTGAGATCTGGGTACCATCAGCTGAAAATCAATGAGGAAGACATTCCGAAGACTGCATTTAGAACTCGGTATGGGCACTTCGAGTTTCTGGTAATGCCTTTTAGGTTGACGAATGCCCCGGCTGCATTCATGGATTTAATGAACCGTGTTTTCTGGCTGTACTTGGATCTGTTCGTGGTCATCTTTATTGATGACATACTGGTTTACTTGAAGACTTGGGAAGAACATGTGCAGCATTTGAGAATTGTTCTTCAGGCTCTTCGAGAACACCAATTGTATGCTAAGAAGGAGAAGTGTGACTTCTGGCTGACAGAAGTAAAGTTCCTTGGGCACGTAATTTCAGGACAAGGAATCTCTGTCGATCCTTCCAAGATCGAGACTGTGCTTCAGTGGGAAAGACTGAAGAATGTAGCAGAGATTCGCAGTTTCCTCGAACTTACAGGGTACTATCAGCGTTTCATGAAAGACTTCTCGAGTATCGCTGCACCGATGACTCGGTTGACCAAGAAAGAAGTCAGATTCCAGTGGGACGCTGAGTGTGAAAATACTTTTCAGGAACTGAAGGTCAGACTGACAAGTGCACTAGTCTTGACTATTCCGGATAGTGAAGAACCATATGAGGTGTATTCTGACGCCTCGGGAAGTGGGCTTGGCTCATGATTTGGAGCTGGCAGCGGTAATATTTGCTCTGAAGATATGGAGATGTTATCTCTATGGAGCAAAGTTTCGGATCTTTTCTAACCATAAAAGTCTGAAGTACTTGTTTACTCAGAAATACTTGAATCTCAGGCAAAGGAGATGGGTGGAGTATATGGAAGATTATGACTTCACTCTGCAATATCATCCTGGAAAAGCTAATGTGGTGGCTGATGCCCTTAGTAGGAAGACGACGGGGGCTCTGGCGTCGTTAGCTTTGGAAGATTGGAAAAGGATTGAAGTGGTGAGTGAGTATGATCTTCAGTTCTACGAAGATCGTAACCAGGCTATGGTGTACAACCTGATCTCTACACCGGATATTGTGCAACAGGTTAAGCAAAATCAATGGCAGGATCCACACCTCCAAGGAATTTGAATTCGGATCCAGAATGGAGAGCAAATCGAGGATTGGAGAATCCGAGAGGATGGAGCCTTGTATTTCCGCAGCCACCTTGCTGTTCCCAAGGCGGGTGAGGTAAAGAAGATGATTCTGCAAGAGGCACACAAATTGAGGTATGCTATACATCCAGGAAGTACAAAGATGTACCAGGACCTAAAAAGACAGTACTGGTGGAGAGGCATGAAAAGGGACATTCGTGAGTATGTCTCGGAATGTGTGACTTGCCTCCGGATTAAAGCTGAGCATCGGAAGCCAGCGGGAGAGTTACAACCTCTTCCTGTCCCTGGATGGAAATGGGAGCACATCACCATGGACTTTCTGATGGGGCTACCGAGAACCGAGCTGAAGCACGATGCCATCTGGGTGGTGGTGGATAGGTTGACGAAGTCTGCGCACTTCATCTCGTTTCGTGCAACGTATTCTCAGAAGATTCTGTTAGAATTGTACCTGGAACACATCGTGAGGCTACACGGAGTGCCACTGTCTGTCACGTCTGATCGTGACACGCGTTTCAATGCAAGGTATTGGAGGAGTTTCCAGGAAGCCATGGGAACAGACTTGAATTTCAGTACAGCATTTCATCCTCAGACTGATGGGCAATCTGAAAGGGTAATTCAGATTCTGGAGGATATGCTTCGTGCTTGTAGTCTGGAATTTGGTGGGAACTGGAAGAAATACCTGCATCTAGCTAAGTTTGCTTATAACAACAACTATCAGGCCAGTATTGGAATGGCACCGTTTGAAGCTCTGTATGGTCATCCTTGTAGGTCACCTGTGTGTTGGTTGGAACTAAAGGATCGACTGAGCACTGGGCCGGAAGTCATTCAAGAGAATAATGAGAAGATAGTTGTGATTCAGGAATGGCTGTTGACAGCTCGAAGTCATCAGAAAAGTTATAATGACAGAAGGCGTAGGCCTTTGGAATTCCAAGAGGGCGACTTTGTCTTGCTGAAAGTTTCCCCACGCAAGGGAGTTGTTCGGTTTGGTGTGAAAGGGAAACTTGCACCAGGGTATGTGGGACCATTCCCAATCATGCAACGCATCGGAGTGGTGGCTTACCGGTTGGCTTTACCGCCTGAATTATCTCACGTGCATGACGTGTTCCATGTCTCCATGCTTCGGAAATGTCAACCTGAGCCGGAAACAGTAGTGCAGTGGTTTAACGTTCCAATACAGTATGACACGTCGTACGAGGAGGCACTTGTTCAGATTCTTGATCAGAAGATAAAGAGTCTGCATCATCGTGAGATTCCCCTAGTGAAAGTATTATGGCATCACCATGGAGTTGAGGAAGCGACATGGGAGCTTGAAACAACGATGCAAGAATAGTATCCGCATCTGTTCACACTGTGAGGTAGGCTTTAATTTCGGGGACGAAATTGCCTAAGGGGGGTGGAGCTGTAACACCCTGAAGAATTAATTGAGATTAATTAAGGTAATTGAGATTATTAGTGTGCCTAATCTAGACT
>NW_010357497.1:58058-133277 GCF_000414095.1 Morus notabilis
TTTCCGCGAGCTTCTCTCGCGCAGCTGATTCCACCGGTCGACCTGTGCGGTCGACCGGATCACATGGAAACCGGTCGACCAATACGGTTGACCAGATTGCAGGCTGACCGGTCGACCTGTCCATTCGACCGGTGTGCACACTACCGGTCGACCGGTAGTGTTGCACTGCTCTGTCACCGGTCGACCGGTTGACACGGGGTTTGACCCTGTTTGGGCTGAAAATGTTGTTTTGACCCATGTTTTCAGGGAGAACCCAAATTAGCTTCATTTGGGGACTTGAGGTAATTGGATTAGCATCTTTAATCCTTATTTTGAGATTGAAAACCCTTGGAATGATAATTTGAAACAAGAAAATGGATTAGGGTACACTAATAAGAAATCTTGGTTGAAAATTGAGATTTGGATTACTTTAGGAATGAGAATTAATCCTAAAATGTTGTCTTGCAATAGTGATTGCTGAGGATTTAGACTGAAGGGGCTTGAGGAAGCGAAAGCTGGAAAAGGCAATGCTAGTCCCAGGTTTGATAGCGCGAGGTAGGATTTCTATCCCTTTTCCTTGTGAGCCTGTTTTCAAAAAGGATTTCAGCCTTGACAATGTTTTAAAGAAAGGGATTGGTTTGTGAAAGAAAAATGCTTTGAAAACCATGGCTTGTTTAGTCATGGAACCTTATGGCTTGCCCAGTCATGGGGCCCGCGGCTTGAGTAGTTCGTGGGGTCATAAAAATGATTTCAGAATGTTAATGAATGATTTCTTAAGCAAATAGATCTTGTGAACTGGTAATATAGTCTATTGCTGTAAGCCTAGATAGGATGCAGAGAGTGCATCCTCGGGGGCAGAACCCGAAACTCGGTCCGGGTAGGCGAGGCACTTGGTTAGGTAAGTAATTTGTACTAATTACTTGCTGAAGCCTGTAAAACGGTTATTTACAGTTATGTTTCCTTTGAGAAAAAGGATGTGAGGTTCCGGCTGTTCTGTCAGGACTGAATGTCTTATTTTATTTACTTATACATTTATTATTCATTTATTTATAACGTTTATTTCAAATTATATCCTACTGGGCTTTTCGCTCACGTTTTATATTTCAAATGTATTAAACCCCTCCCAGGAGATTCTAGGAGCGGTGCGCAGTAGTTGGATAAGTGCTACGGAGCAGCTGAGTTGTCCTGCTATTGGAATCAAGTGAGGATCGCGGACATCCTCTTGAATGAATGTAAGAGATTTGAGAATTCTGTAAACTTATGTAATATTTGGATTTACTAGACTGTGGTTGATGTCTGTTGTAATGATTATTTACATGAGCATGTATGTAAGATACTGTATGTCCTATGGGGTGGAGCCCTGTGTGTCAGAGGCTCCGGGATTCTGTAATGTAATTTATTTATATTTTAATGCAGTTAAGTGTGGAGCCCGGTTGGGAATCTGCTTTATCAATCCCAAATCGAGCTCCACATCACCCACCCCATTTGGGGGGCATGACAGGATTTGTACTAAAGACAAAAAAAAAAAGAACAGACAAAGATAAAAAAACATAAGAGGGCATTTATAACCGTCACCGAAACCAATTCCAAAAAAGTGACTCAAATATTTGAGAACAAAACAAATCAATCCTAGAAGACTAACTGAAATATTTGAGAACAAAAGAAAGACAATAGAAAAAGAAGAAATACTATAGTGGTTAAAAAGTAAGGAAGTAAATAAAATCTCAAAAACTTCATAAACATAAAAATGAGTTCAACTAGCGAACCAACAATAGAGGTAGGAGTAAAAGAGTAGAACGAAAACCCTTCAGTAAAATCAGATAAAGAATCAACCATTTTAGAGTAGAAAATGACAACATGAGCAACATACTGTTGACAAAATAGGATAAGTAAAACAACATAAATCTTAAATAATCCGGGCAACGTCAAAGCTTGCTAAATCACTATAAACAGTTATTTAATACATGGTAACAATAAAACAAAAATACTACATCATTACCAAATGAGAAGTCATATTAGATAGAGAACAGAGTGTTGACAAATGAATATAACAAATAGAATAGAAACCTAATTTTTACTCAAATAGCAATAACTTACATAATATAACACTAAACAATATTTTACAAATAATATTAACAAACTTAATACAAATATAATCATAATAACATAAAACAGTGACCACATATATTAACAACTCAATATATACAGTTAAGAAATCATAGTAATATAATATATACAATATTAAGAGCACTTAGAAATAACGTGGAAGAAGTAAGAAAGAAATACCTTAGAGCAAAGGGAATTTTCAATTACAACCTTTTCCTGAAGAGTGACTGCAATATTTTAGAAGAAAAAAAATATGAAAATATTGAAGAAAATGTTAAAAAACTAAAAATCAAAGCTTAAGAGTTTCTTTTTGACGTTAACAACGACAATAGGAAAGCAACAAATATTGTAATGGTAAAAAATCAAGGGGAACACAGCATGAAGAAAAAGAAGAAGGATAAAATCTCAGAAATCTCATGTAAAATAGTAGATTACATGAATAATACTAAAGAAGAAATATATAGGAAAATTAAATAGACAGATATAAAGAATTTGGTTATGGTATTTGCCTTTAATTGCTAACATCACGCATTAGAAGTAACTGAAATAGGATTTAACAATGCCCTTCAGTAACTGAAGTAGTAATATAATACATACAATTTTAAGAGCGGTTAGAAATAACGTGGAAGAAGTAAGAAAGAAGTACATTAGAGCAATAACAAAAGTGGATAGAGTTGATGCAGGAGAAGTAAAAAAACTCCAAAACAGAGATAACATAAAAGGAAAAAAAAGTCACTATTGAAAACTAAAGAAAAGAAAGGAAACAGAGAAGATGGACGGTAAATGTATGACAACGAAAACAGAAATAAAGTAAAAGACAGTAAGCATGAAAGAGAAAACAATATATTTATACAAAGAAAATAAACTTTTGAGCATGTGACGGTAGCAAATACTGCAAATAAAACTTAATACATGTAATAATTTGTTAAAAACAAGTGTTACGCTGCATGATAACTACCGCGGAACAGAATGAATAACCTGCAAGCAGTGAAAACAAATTAATCCGTTAGAAAAAATTACCCTGCACTAAAAATAAATGTCTAAATATTCCTGACTAATATAACCTGCAAACAAATATGAAAACATGTAATAATTAGTAAAAATATGTGCTACACAACATAATAACCAACAAATGGATGAAAAACAACCGAAATAGAGAAAAGAGGAAAAAATAAAATAAAAATAGATTATTTTGAAGACCTAATGAAAAAACAACCGAAATAGAGAAAAGAGAAAAAAAAGAAAGGAAAATGGATTATTTTGAAGACCTAAACGACCAAACACAAAAAAGAAAGAAAATAAAGAAAGAAAGAAAAAAAAAGAGATAACAAAACCTTAATATGACATAGGAGTAAAAAAATTTGACAGAATGAAATCTTAAAAAATCGACAGAAAAAAAACACGGAATCTATTCCTAACGATAACAAGAAAAAAGGGAACGAAGAACATATCAAAAGAAATTATACAATACTACTAAAACAAAACAAATCTGGAAATAAAAATCAAATCAAAAAATGAAAAAAAAAACTAACAGATAACGCTAACAAATAACAGATCTGGAAATAAAAACACTAACAGATATGGAAAAACATAAAAAAAAAAAAAAAACTGAATAAAAAAACAGAAGAAAAAATGAAGCCAAATATATAAAAACACTAACAAATTTGGAACAATGGGAAAAAAAGCCGAATAAAAAAACAGAAAAAAGGAAGCAAAAACACTAACAGATCTGGAAAACGAAAAAAAAACTGAATAAAAAAATGGAAGAAAAAACGAAGCCAAATCTATAAAAACCCTAACAGATTTGGAAAAACGGAAAAAGAAAACCGAATAAAAAAATAGGGAAAAAACGAAGCCAAATCTAGGGAAAGAGAAAAACAAAACTACAAAACAAAACAAACAAAAAAATGAATCCTATAAGCCTTACGAAAAGGAAGAAAGAAAGAAGAAAAAAAATGCACAGAAATAACCAAATCCAGAAGCTTGACGGAAAGAAATGGTGAGAAAACCAAACAAACAAACATAAATTAATCCCAGAAACCTCACGAAAAGGAAGAGAGAGAGAAGGGAAAAAAATAAATGGACATAAATGAAGAAGTCCATAACTTTCGCAATGAGAAAAGAAAGGCAATCCAAACAATCAAGCGCAAAAGCTTCAGTGAGGCAGTATTCTGAAGGAGAAGACAATAATACCCAAACAAAAACAGAAGCAGAAATAAGCAGCCAAGAATAAAACGGTAAAAACACAAATTTAGGACACATCCGGAATTTTTCTTCAAAAGAGGGAGAGGAAGGACCAGGCAGTGCCTCCTTTAATTGTATGTATAATTAGCTCATTTCATTCCACTATGTGTATTAATGAATTTAAAAGGAATAGATATTTGAAAATATTACTTTTTTTTAATAAAAATATCTAATTTACCTATATAGAGATGGAGGGAAATGGCATAATATGAACTTTAATAAAAATAAATAGCATAAAGTTTAGAGATAAGGATAAGGAGTAAATAACATAATTTTGGTAAATGAAGCACTTATCACGTTTTAAATACCAAAAATTCCCTAAACTATTAGAATAATAAATTTTATTATATAAAATTTTGTACGGTGAAATATAATTGTCTAAAAGCCTTAACGTTCTAATAATCTTTTAAAAAAATCAAGTCTTGACCCTGAATTTTTTAAAATTAAAATTTGGTCTCTCAATTTTTGAAAAATTACAAATTCACCCTTAATTTTTAGAAAATTATAATTTGGCTCCTTAATTTTTTAAAAAATTTACAAAAAAATTACCACGTAGTAAATGATTCACTTATCAGGTAAATGTAAATGATTTATTTACCTGGTAAATGATCCATTTACCAAGGGTATAAGTGCAATTTTTTTAAAAAAATTGGTCAAAAAGTAATTTTTTAAAAATTATGGGGTTAAAATATAATTTTTAAAAAGTTAAGGGTGAAAAATATAATGTTTTAAAGTGAATGGGTCAAATATAAATAATTTAAAGTTTTAAGAGAAAAAGAACATAGAGTAAGATTGAAGCACAAGATATTAAAATTGTAAAATTTACTATTTATTTTCAACTGCCGATAATTATGTTATTTACCACAAATGATTTAAGAAAATGGCCTATATCTTACAATTTCTCTAAAAATAATGCGTGTACTAGACTTCAAATGCAATATCAAATCTTATGAATGGACCTATTCATTGATTGAACTTTAAGTGAATCGTGATGAAAATTGCAAAGTTTTGAATAGTGGCCAACAATTTGCATTTTTCCATCCTTTAATAGCAAATTAGCAATCTTCTGCCTTTTCAAGAATCCTTGTAAATCTTTTTTCCTTCCTGATTAAAAATAATATTAATAATAACTTTTAGGAGCCTTTATCGATTTTAATCTTTTTAATCTTTTTCCCCCCATCTCCTCGCGCTTTAGAATCAAGCAATTTTATACATAGAAACATCTTCCCAAAAGCAAAAGTCCATCAATCGTACAAAGTGGCCACTACAACATAAGCCAAACGAAAACCAATGTTACAATAATGCAAAATGATATGTATTTTCTACTTTGGATGTGTTGTAAAATCCAGTCGCCAAAAAGAAGTTTGATAAGGGATCAAATCAGTTACAAGGAATTACCCAAATTAACTATATATGCGGGTCCTTGAGAGATTAGATCTTGGATTACCCAATTATGTTTACTTATTTGTTTTTTCTTTCTTGTTTGAATATTAAATAGGGGAATTATTATTTCCAAAAAAAAAAAAAAAAAAACGGAGAGAATTATTACGGTAGAAAATGTTCTTTTCTTTATCAGTAGGCGCTACTATTTCAACATTTACATTAGTTTTTCATTAGTTTGATCTATAAGTAAGAGTAATTTTGTGTCCACATAGCAAATTTTTATTATGGTGTGTCATTGATTTTGACACTTAAAAAAATAAATAAAATCAGTCAAAATAATAAATTCCGGTTGAGAAAAAGACGGTTCAAACCGTAAAATTTTCCAAGAGGAGAATTGTACATTAGAGAGAGAGGAAATTTCCATGTCTACCATATACGTATTAACTTTGGTTGGCCAGCTGTAGATGTGGTTTTCCTAATTCATCTGTGGGGCATTATAAGGGAAAGATTATGTCACTTAGCTGGTAATTCTGTCAACTACTCCAACGGCATATGTAATGTATATTCATGCACGCAAGTGGGCCTCACATGTATATAGTACGGTCATTTTATATTTAATTATAGGGTATTCTTTAGTGAGACTCCTGTTTTTATCCATTAGATTAGTTTTTCGATGGTTATTAGATTAATTTTTCAACGGTTAAATCTACAACAGTAAGATCAGTTAGTTAATTATTAATTAATATTGATTAATAATAAAGAATTATCGAGTCAATCGGTGTTAAACTAAAATCAATCAGTGATAGACGGTTAAGTCAATCAGTAATTGATCACTAAGTCAACTAAGTTAATAAAAATAACCACTTTTGTAATTTTACAAAATTTCTGCCATTTATTAAAAAAAATCTTTCTAAAAGGGTCATTTATGTTGAAATCTCTTTCTCTTTTCCCCTTATGCTGGAATGCGTAAAGTCACTAGATTAACACTCTTGTAAATCTAACAATACATAAAAGAGCTAAAGCTTTTCTCTACGTGGCAACCCCTGCACTTAGTTTTTTTTCCTTTTTTATTTTTTTTATTTTTATTTTTTGTGATTTTTTTACATTTTATTTTTTTGTGTGTTTTTAAAAATATATTGTTCCTCACTTTATTCTTATGAGAGTAATTTTCTTCGCATGTGTTCTTATTTTTTTTTTAGTTGGTTAAAATAATTTTCTTTAAATGTGTCCCTACTTCATTTTTTTTTATCAATTGTTATCTTTACACATATTTTTTTTTTAAAATAAATTCAAAAATTCTTATATGATTGTATAAATGAATTTCTCATTATTCGGTGAATAATAAACTCTTCAGGTGTTTTTAACACGACAATACGTGTGGAGCATGTTACAAAACTAATAAGTGTAAAAAGAATGACTTATTATTAAGTTAGTTTCTTTGAGAAAGAAAGAATGACGAGTGTCAAAAAAATTAGACTAACATCATAATAGAGTCTGAAATAGAGCTATTATTTAGCATTCCCATTGTCTTAATTCGATTCACTTAGTAAAATAACATTCCTGCAAATTTATCTTGATTAATGTGATATTTGCCTTTTTTTTTTTTTTAGCGCCATAACACAAAATAACAAGAAAAAAAAACAAATTATATCAGTTATAATTCTACTTGCCGAAAAAAATTACACCAAATTGATGACGGTAAACAACATTATAGGTATAGACACACACGTCCAAATAGAAGTGTCGGTTGGGTCGAGCCTTGACCTTCAAAGGCCAGCTGCCTGGCAAAGGATTAGGATTGGGCCTTCCTCTCAGACATTAGGCTCGACACTGCACAAACTTAGGCCCTTCAGAGTATGCTGCAATGCGGAAGAATGACCTTTGGTGAATGTTTATTGAATTCACCAATTCGTTCAATTGCTTAATCCAATCCAATCAGTCGGATTAAATTAAGTTGAGAAAATTTTAAATTACTAACGGATTGAGATCTTTCCAATCTAAATATTACTGATTGAACAGCATATGGAGTATTTCTCAATCTACATTATTTGTCAATTCAAACTATATAAATTATACACTTTTTCTCATATCAATACGTATAAATATAGTTGTTTTTTTAATGTATGATATATTTACATATATTTGTTTAATAGATATGTAATGTTGATAAATGATGAAGACTTTACCTTCATACACTCTAGTTATCATTAATCCATCTGCAATTAAAAAAGCATATATAAAATCAAGACTTATTATTAATTGATGCCTTTGAATTTTAGGATCATTCTCATTTTGTTCTTAGTCTCTCTTTTTACTCTATAACATTTGAATTGTTTCCATTTAGCCCTTTTTGTTTGAATTTATGTTAAAAATATATTAAAAAATTAGTGTAATGTAGTCACGTGGTCTTTTTATTATTAATTTATTATTAATCATTCATCGATTAGTTTATTATTAATTGATTTAGCAGGTTATTACTGATTGATTTTAATTTATCACTTATTAACTTGATAATTTTTTAATATTAATCAATTTCTGTTAATAAACAACCTAAATCAATTTAACGCCCCAAGGTAAGGGTTATGCAATTTAAATAAAATAATGAGAAACAAATGAAATAAACTAAAATAAAATAAAACTTTCAAAATTACAAACTGCCCACGGGACTTAAAACAAAATCCAAGTAAAACATCACCACATAAATATAATAATACAATCCACAGTAAAGTGTAACACCGAATAAAAAGTACAGTCATCATCATCGATCAATCCTGGTCAACTGATGATTTTACAGTCATAAATTAAAATCTCAGGGGTTCTTTTACAATAAAATTCAGAAAAAATTTAAACTCGAGTTATAATTTTATTTAAATTTACGTTCTTTTATAAAATTTGAGTTTGAACTCGAATTTAAACCCAAGTTTGGAGCTAAACTCGAGTTCAAATTTCCTCTTCAACTCGAGTTCATAAACTCGAATTCAAGTTAATGAACAATATTTTTTATATTCTTAAAAATGTCATAACTTTTTCGTTTTTATTTTGATTGAGATGTTTTTTTTTCTATGCATTCACAACGGAAAGATGCATAAAACCCCATCCATATATCCTATTAAAATTTTTCATCACCATTGAGTTTTTATTAAAATACTATCTAAATACAAATTTAAGTTTTGACTCACCCAAACACAAACTCAAAAAGATTCTTAATTCAAATCATAACTCAAATGTGCACATCTAAACACAAACTCAAGTTACAACTTCAACACAAGTTATAACTCAAACTCAACTTAAGATCATCCATCAAGTCACCCTAACTCAAAAATACAAAAGAACACCCCCTTAGTTTTCTTATAGTTGTCAGTTTTGTACTGGCTAAATTATGTATTTTTTTTATATTTAATTCCCATACAGTTGTTAGTTATGTATTGATTATGCTGTGTACTTCTAATTCTCTATTAAAAATTTGCAATTTAATTTGTTATTTCAACAGCTAATCTAACTTATGCATATTTCCTCCACTATTATACTTTTAAAAATTTGTTTCTTAAAAAGATTTACTTTTTTTTTAATTTTTTGGTGAGATATAATTCTTCCTATTTAAACTTGATGAGATAAGATTTTTTTTTTCTAAACTTGAAAGTTTCTTTTCTTTTCTTTCCTTTTTGCTATTTTTATTTGAATTTAAACGATTTCTTTTTTTGGGTTGTAACGATTTTTTTTTTTCTTTTCTTTCCTTTTTGCTTGTTTTATTTTAACAACCTTGCAATTATTATTTTTTTTAAATTTCTTGATTATGTTCACGTCACTAAGCTATTCTATTATTATCATCATTCATCATAGGTCTAGGATTTGAGTAAAAATTCTCAATGCGTTCATCTTCTTCGTCCTGGAAATGTAATTTAAAACCAAAAATCAAAATCAACAGCTTCAATAAAACAAAACACAAACGAGAGAGGAAAAAAAAGCATACATTAAAACTTGATGAAAATCTCATCTTGCTTCATAAGTACTTGGTAAATAGACAATTTACAATTTTTATTAGAATTTGGAGAACGAAAAAAAAGCATACATAAAAATAGAATTATGGTAGATGCTGTTTCAGTATCGCTTAAAAAAAAGAAAAGAAAAGAAAAAATTCAATAGAAGTTTTTTTAAATGCTTTAAATGAAAAGATTCAACCAAAAAATAAAGAAAGTCAATCTTTCAATAAACCGTTTTTTAAAAGTGAAAAAATATTGGGTGTACGTAGGGGTATTTATAGAATTATAAAGGGTTTTAGCTTTAAAAAGAAAATAATTAAAATTTTTAAATATATTAGGGTGCCTTAATAAAATCTTAGGGTGTCAATAAAACTTCCCAATAAAGAGTGAGGAAAAATTATGAAGGACTAAAAAAAACTATTCAATGACCTGAATTCTATTTGATCCGGCCCAAAAAGTTTGCGGTGCGGCTTATGTAGTGGAGCTTTAATTATGATCTTAATTTTTTATGTAAAGATTCTCTTCACTGTTGGCCATAAAAAACCTTGCATTTTACATATTGCAATTAGTCAGCATCAACCTTTGAAAAAAAAAACGTGAGAATATAATGGCTATCACCAACTGAAAAAATACTCTGTTTATTTCACCGATTCGAGTTTTGCTACAGTAAAAAGCTCTCAGAAACAGTCACATTAACCATTAATAATTTCCACTTTCAAATACTTTCTTTAACATTTAGGTCCCTCTTGTATAATATTAATCGTGTGTTACTAGAACCTCTTTCATATAGCCCCTGTCATGGAATCTCTTATTCCTCCAGGATTTGACCCTTCATCATATTTCAATCAGTTCATAATAGACACAAGATTCACATCATACTCAGAAACACTTTCCAAATCTCATGAAAACATGTCAACAATAATGTATATAAATTGAAAACTTTCAATAAAAATATACTATTGTTCAAGTAATGCAGTGAAAAGTCTACTTACCTCGTATCGCATAAAGATTTAACTGAAATTATCATATCTTCTAGAATCCTTAGTATTTTTTCAAAGCATTAACAAAATGAGGAAAACTTAATATATCTCCAACGATATTCAATTATTCAATTCGTATAAATATAATGGGAATCAGGTCCTAACGATCACTTTCACACACACCATAGTTCTATAAAACCATTTATTTACAAATCTCAATCTTTCACATATACCTTAATATTCTATGCTCCTGTAGCATGAATAAAACATAAATCCTTTATTACTCCATCATACAAAATACATAATGTAAACCACTAGAGCATGCACTATATATATATATATATATATATATCCATGTATATATAATTATAAAGTATTGAGTTTCTCTTAGTTTTCTACTTGAATTAAAAGTCTAGGTGCTACAATCTATTCCAAAACTACGTATCGCATCAACTAATAATATAGCATCAAAGCCAAGACAACATATTAGTAAGTATATAATCTTCAACAACCTTAAAATGAGAGAAGTCACTCTTCACAAACTTCTTTACTCAAAGATAATCCTCATGAGAGATATAAACTTTTCCTATAATTTAACATTTAAGCATATAACTATTGATATTGGTATATCATCGATATATATTACCTCGAGAGTATCAATACAGGAAGATAAAGCTAAAGAAGCAGAATTTTCATTGTTTTTCCTCTATTAGTGGAATCGAATCTAAACAATTCCTAGTAGATGAACAGTTCCTGTAGGCTGAGCAACTTTTTCAAGGAAATATAGAATAACAGAACGTTTAAATAGTATTGATTCTTTATCGGATCATAAAAATCCACTTTCCGAAGAGCTCTTCCTTCTCTTCGGGATCGAACATCAATTGCAACGATTCGATAAATAGCTCATTGGGATAGATGTAGAGACCCCCCGAGAAACATATAAGAAGTTTTCTCCTCGTACGGCTCAAGAAAATTCAAGTTATGTTTATGTATAGAATTATAATGTCCTAGGGAGAGTGCCGAAAGTGGAGAATTTAGAGAAATACCTAGTGGTGGACAATTATATGTATATAAAGTAGCTGGAGTGGGTATTGAAAGAGAGGATTTGATTTAATCGATAGAGGAAACTTTAAGAAGCTTCCCTATGCTGCTAGCTTCCAAATAGGATTATGACATTCTCTCTGTTTATTTTTTATTTTTATTTTTATATCATCTATCATCTATAATACTAAAAGCTATAATGTAATATCACTTGTACAACTATACATATTTATATACACACACATATGCACATGTATCTAGAAAATAACACAAGTATCAACTACAACTAAAGTCTTAATATAATACTGACTTCTAAGCAATCAAGCTTAAAAATAATTTATAAATATATCAAAATTGTTACACATAAAATCACATATAACACTTGTAACATAAATTGCTATTTGCTAAGTTCAGGAGCTTAAAATATTGGTATTACATATACATAGTTAAGTGTAAAACTATTTGCAACCATTATAGTGCTACGACTTTATAAAGCATAATATACATGCGTTTAAAATGTGCTTTAACTAGCTAATAGTATTAGGAGTTAATATTATTAATATTAATAAATTCTTCACATTTTTAATTTATGCCTCTCCTCAAATATAATCCTGCTTCATCACTGACTATTTTCCATATTAAAAAACAAAACAATCATGAGGATGGTAACGGGAAACATTGATGAAAATTGTTACTAGAATTACTTTAAAATCTCCTTAATGGCTTCGTAATAGTAGTGAGTATTGATTATAAAAGTTTTAAAACTGAGAGCCATTATCTCATAATAAATCAAAACCATTGTAGGAAAACTTCCCTAAAAAAAGTTAATAAAACGAAATAAAATAAATATAAAAACGAAACTTCTGGCAGCTTTAACTTTTTTTTTTTTTTTTTCTGAGTAGGCAGTTTTGACTTTGGAATTAATAATCTTGATTAGAAAATTAGAAATATGCACTGGTTGGTTGCGTTCCATTCTGTGTCATGGCATGGAAGGAGAGAATAAATAAATATATTGCACAATGGTCGGATCCCTATTCTAGATTCCAAACTTTATTTGAGCCCGTTTAGTTCAAAGAAACTAAAATTTAAATTTTTGTAAAAAAAAAATACTATAATAAAACTATTTGAACTGAGATTTGAGTCCCTTTACCGTATGAGTTTTATGGAAAATAAGTTACAGAAGAAGAAGAGAAGCATAAGAAGAGACTCAGAGAATTTGGGAGATAATCAGCTTAGCTCAATGAGAGACTGAGAGGAATTTCATTAGTCTATACACATTATTCACAGAACACGTGTGCTATTCTGATTGAGCACTGTACAAAAGAATGCTACTTTGTAAAAAGAACAAGTCTTAAATAATCAACTTACATGTATTCATAAACACATAATAGATCGTTTTATTATTATCGTTTCATTAGGCACCGAAACAAACGTGTTTTTCAGTGGACCAAAAAACAAGAAAATGTACAAAACCAACACCTATTTTTATTAAATTTATGATCATATCCTAATAAAACAAAATTTTTAATAAATATGAACCACTTAAAATGAACTCTTCAAAAACATTTATTTTCTTTAATGATGATATTATGAAACAAGCTGAATATAAAAAATTTACAAAAACAATAAATATGCAAGAATACACAAATTCATAAAAAAATTGTTTCATTATTGTAATAATAATGCCATTAATCTGAAAAAGAATGAAAATAAAATTTGTAGAAAATTCGAAACAAACATATTTTATAATAATGAAATTATTATGAAAAAGAATATAAAACAATTCATTATGAAGCATAATATATGATATAAAGGAAAAAAACATTCTTTTCATTAGAAACAAAACACTAGCAAACAAAAAAGAATCCTTAAACACGGTATAAAAAAAACTATATCTAGAGACTGGAAATTACAAAAAAGAATGAAAATGAAATTCGAAATGACTCACCAAAAAGAAAAAAAGAAACAAAACATAATTTTAAGTGAACGAAAAAACAAAAAAAAATGTACAAAAAAGAAAAAAAAATATCATTAGAATAATGATCATATCATAATGAAATACAAATTTCATTAAAGAAATAATGCAAAATTTAACATTTTAAAACTATGATAGTTGTCGGAAAAACATAAAAATGCACAATAAAGAAAAAAGAATTCACTATAATAATGATCATATCATAATAAAATACAAATTTCAGTAAAGAAAAAACACAAAATTTAACATTTTAAAACTCTGAGAGTTGTCGGAATAAAATTCATTCACGAAAAATCATAAAAAACATCTTGTTTCTTGAATGATAAGATCATAACAAAATAGAATAAAAAATAATAGACATTCAAAAACACATATCTTCACATGCACAAAAAAAAAAAAGAATTCATAGATGTTGACGGTGGATTTTTGTCAACAAGATTACACCGGATTATCTCTCGGTGGTCCGCTGGGTTACTGGCCAAAGCTAATTATTTTCTCATATTTACGCAACTGATTGTGTTTGTTTTTGAGGTATATCGAGAGAGGTATTGATTTGCTATTTGAACGGAAGTAGCAAGACACGAGTTTATAGTGGTTTACTCTATCAAAAAAGAGCTACATCCACTGCTTATTGTAGTTATCTTTGTTCTTCAAAGTTTACAAAAAGACTCTCATTTTCTCTCTGGGGCTTTGCCCCTTTTATACCCTACAGATTACATGTAAGGGTGGATCGTCTTAGGGGATTCTCTGATGGTTTCCCTCAAGTAGCCTATTATCCTACCTGCATAGACCAAAGCCTCTCAGCACCTTTTGGACTGTTCACTCACCCACTTTGTCCACTATTGCGGCTTTGCGGATCCTTTGTGATTTCCATTGGCCCGTTCTAGGCGGTTTATGGGCATGTAATCGTTTCCTATGCTACTGACCTTCTCCAAACCCATTCATAACCTAGGGATTTCCCCCTTGTTACCTCAGAGGTCTTTCTTGGGATGTGGACCCATTTACTTGCGTTCTGCCCTTTGCACCTACACTACTTCACAGAGCGCGGCCTCTGTCTTGGCCGACCTCATCACGGTACTGCTTTTGCGAACAAATCATGCAAGCCTCGACTGTATGTAGGGTCGACGGTCTCATGAATCCTCCCATACGATCGGCCTTTTCACCCGATGTAGGGAGAAATGATTTTTAGGTGTCGATAGCTACCTGACGTGGCAAGTATAGGGCCACGTGGAGCATGGCCGTCATGTGACGTGTCAACGCATATTTTCCCACACAACAGCTGCTCCCCAGGTCGAGGTTTTTCTTTAGACTGCCTCGAGCTAGGCTAGGATTTAATCTACCCTTTTCGTTCACTTCGGGTGTGGGAGCCTAACTCCGAACCTCCCTTGTAATGATGGTTCTAGCACTTCGAGAAGTGCAAACATCGTGTCAATTCGATTGCCATGCTGACGTGGGCTTTTATTTAAATGGATGAATCTAGGCCGTTGGATCGTGTCTCTTCAGCTTCCCGCCTTTGTCACTACAGTTTGATCGACCGGTCGCCCCCGCCATTGGATTTACTAAGATTCGATCCAATGGTCAGGGGTCGAGGGTTCATTCCCCTTTATAAGTCTGCTTCAAACCGAGACCATTTGCATCCAAATCTCTAAGAACCGTCGTAACTCTGCCCAAGTTTTCCTAGAATCCTCCGCATTCCACTTTTCTCATTTCCTTTGGTGTTCTGTGAAGTTCTCTGCAGTCGAGCTTCAGATTTTGCCATTTCTCAAGTCCCTGGTAAGCCTTCATTGCAATTATGTTTTCGTGTAGTTTTATGCATTTTATGCTTTTCCTCACTTGGTTTATGCTGGATCATATTCAGGAGGTTAGAGACTTACTTTGCATATATATGGACCTTTAGGGGCTAGCTTTTTTGGGTTCTGGTTGACTGTAGAAAGTTTGAGGTTCTAGGTTTAGGGTGTTTGGCTGGGAAATCTGGGTTTCCTTTGAACACTCGTCGTTCTTCTCTTGTGAATGATCGACGGCTTTTTGAGCCATTGGCATTTGCATGCCTTTAGTAGCCATTTGTGTTTTTAAACAATCATCATTTTTGTTGCTCATCCTTTCCTTCTCGACTTAGGATTTTAACTTAGCTCCTCATATTATCCTCTTTTTTGTTATACCAGAACAATGGCTCCCAAACCATGTAACCGTTGCGAGGGTCTTTCTTCATCTGTTGTAAGGCCGGACTCCCTTTCTGCCGCTGAGACCTCATGGACGTCTTCTTCAATGGACGATGACTCCATCTTGAGGGAAGTCGATAACTACGCGGCCGATACAAGGGAAGTCGACAGAGTCGACCTCTTGGTCGAGGGAGATGACATCGTCGAAGGTTCTCTGGAAGGGGGAGAACTGTATGGATTCACCACCTCCATCGTGGAAGCCCCTTTGGCCGTTATGAGTGGGGACCTAGACAGGCCTACATTTATTGCTGACTTGACAACGCCGAGGACTTAGAACAGAGACATCATCCAGGCATTCAAAGATGGGCGTGTAGACGGGAGATAGTTTGACTACCTTTTCTCAGACATAAGCTTTTGGTCTAGCCTTCCTCCTCCTAGGTTTCTTCCAGTATACACTTGGGCCTTTACCGCAGGGATGACATTACCAGTTCATCCTTTGTGAAAGATTTTTGCCATTACCATGGCATCTCCCCTGCCTAACTGGCGCTGAACTTTTGGTATTGCCTCGCCAGTGCCTGGATTTTGTGGAGTCAGCGGTTTGACGTGGATCTGCCTCTGGATGAATTTTTGTACATATACAAGTTAAGCCGCGTCATGAAGTGTGAGGGGTGGTACTTTTTGGGTAGTCATGGGTGATCAAAGCCCATTTTAGGTAAATTGATCTAAGGCATCCCTTCTTCATCCCATGGCTGGAATTGGAAACCCACGTTCTTCATGGTCAGGGGACCTTTTAACTTTCACCCCGCAGACCATATGCCCTGTCACCGTAAAGTGCAAACATCATTTGGGAGACTAAGTGAGAATTATAGTAAATTTTTCTTTTCATTTTTCTCTTTCTTATAACGCTGACAGTTACCTTAATGTGCAGTCAGTCACAACCGGCCGAAGCTAATTGGGAACAGGTAGGCGAGGGTACTTAAAGCCTTCACAATTTCGGAGGACGATCACCATATCAACGTTCTTTTAACCGAGGCCAACCTCAGGGAAATAGGGCTGCTTCTTTCCCTTCGGGATCCTGCAAACCTCCCAGCTGTTCAAGAATTCTTTCACCTTAACGAAGAAGGTAAATCTTTTGGACTCGACCTCATACTTGATATGATGCCACATCGACCCTTTTTTCTAACCTTTTTAGTTCCATGTGTAGAAATGTCTTCTCTGAACATCCAACTCCCTTCCAGCAATCGACCTAAGTCAAAGGGGAAAGCCAGTGTTGGCGCTTCTTCTCCAGCCCCGAAGAAGAAGAGGCCTTCTGGGGGTGCCTTAGGATCTATGTCGGAGGCACCTGTGCCAAAGAGGGTTTACCAAGAGGATGTGCGGGTGACAGGGGGGACTTGGACGCCAGTGGTTCCCATTCCTAACGTCACCGAGGTTCCTCCTCCGCCCAAGGACCGCCTCTTGCTCCCTGAGGTGTAGGTTATGGACCCGAACTTCCAGGTCCAGGATATCTCGAATGCCCAAATTGAGGCGATGTTGAATCTTCCTCCTTGTTTCTCCTTAGTTTTTCAGGCCTTATACGAGTCATTTTTTGACAAGCATTGGGTCTCCGCCTCCCGGTCATCTCTGGTCGATTGTCTGGGCAAGCAGATATCCTTCCAGATCTATGTAAGCATAGATCGTTTATTTTCAAACTATACTTTCACCATTCCTTTTCTAACTTACTGATCTGTTTTCAAGGCCTTGTCCTCACCATCCTCAACCTTTTAGACTTGGTCAAGGTTGAGGACGTAGCAATGAGATGGATAGCCTGGAGGTAAAACTCCCATTTCTATTTGATGAGGCAAAGTCCAAGTGCTCGACTATTATCGAGGAGAAGGATGTGGTTGTGGCCAAATTGACGAGTCTCTAGGATGAGCTGGCTCGATTGAAGGTTCTGGCTGAAAGGACTGCTAAGCGGGTGGAGGCAGCTGAAAAAGAAGTGGCTGAGGCTAGGGAGGAATACTTCACCGAGGGGAAAGCTGAAGGTGAGAAAGGGAAGAAAGAAGCTGAGCTTGCAGCGGTTAAAAATTATCTGAACTCGGAGGACTTCGCCGCCAAGCGCGAGGAAATTGTTGAAGAGTTCATGGCTTCTGAGGACCTTATTGAAATTTACACAAAGAATTTTTAGTCCGCTGGGAAACATATAGTATAACTGATCAAACAACACCACCCTGAGTAGGACTTGGGCTTCCTGTATACTCCTCATCCTCCCGCTGACGGCGACGGCTCTTCTCAGCCCAACAACGGAGATGGTTCGACTGGTGGCAGCGAGGATTGAGAGCCTGCTTCTTGTACTTTTGTTTTTTTTTTGTTTTTGTTTTTGTTTTTTAAGATAATGGTTCTTCAATCCGCCAGTTTGTATATTTTGTCGTACTTAATATAATGCACTATTGCCTTTATTTTCATATCTTCTGCCTTTGGTGCCCTTTAGGGCTTATTCTAGCAAATTTCTTAATGTTAAAAGATTGCCCCTTCTCCATGGAGATGTCGGCGTTTTAAATACCCCTTAAGGTCATCATTTTAGCAAATTCCTTAAAATTTTGCTAAGCAATCGTCTCTTTTGCTTGGAGAAGTTGACATTCTTGATGTTTGAATGCCCTTTAGAGCTTACAGATTCTTTTAAAATCTGTTTTAAGTTATTGTCTCGTCTCTTTGGAGATGTCGATGTTTAACATTTTTTTTTTTTTGTGATCCGTAGACCCCTGCTACCCCCTATGTCTGTCTGAAAACCTTGATTTTTAGGTAGGCATGTTACTAAGGGGTCGATCTCTTCGTAGTCTTTTTGAACACTTGTTATGAATAAGGTCATTATTACTATTGAAATGCCAAATACAACTAAAATGTGTAAGAAGTCGTACATTATTAGTAGTAGAGTTTTAGTTGCTCCGCATTCCATGGATGTTAAATCTTTTTGCCAGTGAGGCTTTCCAAAATGTAGGTTCCCGGGCGTATCATCTCTCTTATGCGATAGGGTCCTTCCCATGTCGGGCCTAAAGAGCCAATATTTTTGGGTTTAGTACTCCGTGTCACCCTTTTTAATACCAGGTCTCCCGGGGTGAACATTCTTCGTTTGACTTTCTTATTGTAGTATCGTGTTGTCCTTTGTTGGTAAGTGGTGAGTCGTAGTTGAGAGTCGAGCCTTTTTTCTTCCAACAGATCGAGCTCCCCATCCATTACTTCAGCGTTTGCATCATCCTCATATGCGACCGTTTACTGCCTCGACCCCATATGTCATAGAGAAGGGTGTTTCACCTGTTGTAGTTCGTCTCGTCATCCTATACGCCTACAAGACCTTCGGGAATTCTTCAGCCAATTTTCCCTTAAGGTCATCAAGCCTTTTCTTTAGGGTGTACTTCAGGATTTTGTTGATGGCTTTAACTTGGCCGTTCGATTGCGGATATATCGGAGCTGCTTTCCATTGTCAGACATGATCGAATGTGGAGCCCCAAATCTGCACATAATCTTGTTCTAAATGAAGTTTGTGTAGGTAGCCTCTGTGGTCGAAGTAAGAGTTTTCAGCTCGGCCCACTTAATGTAGTAGTCCATGGCGACGATGGCAAACTTAAAGCCTTCCGGCGTAAGGTGCAAAGGTCCGATCAAGTCATCCTCCCATTTGGCAAAAGGCCATGGGCTAAGAATGGAAGTTAGGTTCTCTAGGGGCGCTCTAGGAATCGTGGCATATTGTTAGCACTTATTGCAACGCCGAGCATATTGAAACGCGTGTTTTTTAAGCGTAGGCCAATAATATCCCTACCTCAAAACCTTTAGAGCTAAAGATTGCCCCCAGTATGATTACCACACACTCCTTCATGGATCTCCTAGAGGACCTCTCGTGCCTCACTGTCATCCAGGCATCGTTGTAAGGGCGTTGAGAAGCCTCATCTGTATAGCAGGCCATCATACAGTAGGTACCTGGCGGCTCTATATTTAACCCTTCTGGCCTCATCCTTGTCATTGGGTAGCTTCGCATCCATCAAGTATTGGACGAGTGGCGTCATCCAGTTTTTAACTGCCTGGGTTGTCAAGACTTCTGCTTTCTCATCAATTGATGGCTGTTCTAGCTCTTCAATGGGGATGACCCCTAGCATATCTAAATCCTTTGAGGATGCCAGTTTGGCCAAGGCATCATCGTTTGTATTCTTGGCTCTCGGTACCTGCAGTATCTCATAGCTTTCGAACTTGGTGAGTTCTTTCTTTACCTTTCTCAGGTTTGGCCCCATCTTTTCACCGCATACCTGATATTCTTCTTTCACTTACCTGATTACTAGCTGAGAGTCACTAAAAATGCCAAGTCTTTCAATCTTCAAGTGACTTGCTAACCGCAATCCTGTAATCAGCGCCTCGTATTCTTCTTCATTGTTCGACGCTTTGAATTTGAACCGCACCACCGAGGTGATTTTGTGGCTCTCTAGCTTATCAGCATGACGCCCGATCCTGATCCAGTTTCATTTGATGCTCTATCTACGTAGAGTTTCCACTATATTTCTTTGATCCCTTCATCCTCGGCCATCGCCGGCCTGTGGGAAAATTCTGCCATGAAATTAGCCAACGCCTGCCCTTTGATTGTTGTCCTCGGCACGTATTCAATGTCTATTTGGCTCAATTCTACCGACCATTTCAGGAGTCAGCCATACGTTTCAGGCTTCTGCAATGCCTGCCTCAATGGGTGGTTTGTCAAAACCCGTATTGTGGGGGCCTGGAAATAATGTGAAGCTTCCTTAAGGCCACCATTAAGGTGAGAGCTAACTTTTCCATCTTTGTGTATCTTGACTCAGCATCTAGGAGCCTCTTACTCACGTACTAGACTGGTAGCTGGACCCTTTCTTCTTCCCTGATTAGTACAAAACTTACGACATGCTTTGAAATAGAGAGATATAGGCTTAGCCCCTCGCCTGGGAGGGGTTTTGACAGGATATAGGGTCTGCCCAGGTGTTCTTTCAGCCTTCAAAAGGCCTCTTCACATTATGGCATCCACTCGAACCGCTTACTTGCTTTCATTGCGTCGAAAAAGGGCACACACTTGTCTGTCGCATTAGATATGAACCTATTAAGAGCAGCGACACATCCCGTCAACCTCTAGACTTCTTTCGGCTTTTTAGGAGACTTCATATCCAGCAAGGCTTTTATCTTTTCTGGGTTAGCCTTTATTCCTCTGTTACTGACCATGAACCTAAGAAAATTTCCTGATCCAACCCCAAATGTGCACTTTAGGGGATTTAGCTTCATGTGATATCCCCTCAGTATATCGAATATTTCCCCTAAGTGTGTGACGTGATGTCTAGCCTTGGTGCTTTTTACTAACATGTCATCAACATAAACCTCCATCGTCTTTCCGATCTGCTCAGCAAACATTTTGTTTACTAGCCTTGGTATGTTGCCCCTGCATTCTTCAAGCCAAAAAGAATCACCTTGTAGCAATAGAGGCCTATGTCCGTTATGAATGACGTGTGCTCTTCATTGGACAGCTGCATGGGAATCTGGTTATAACCGTAGTAGGCATCCATGAAGCTCAACAACTTGTGTCCGGCAGTAGCATCGAACATCTGATCTATTTAGGGGAGTGGGAAATCGTCTTTTGGGCAGGCCTTGTTGAGGTCGCTAAAGTCAGCACACGTCCTCCACTTCCTGTTAGGCTTGATCACCAGGACAGGATTTGAAACCCATCTAGGATAGTGAGCCTTTCTGATGAAATCGTTGCTGATCAGTTTGTTGACCTCTTCTCTCAATGCATCGTACCTCACCGGATTCATCAGTCGACACTTTTAGCGTTTAGGAGGATAAGAGGGGTTGGTTACGCCAAAACATGTACAAAAACAAGTGGTCAATTGTAGTAAAATTAGGACGGTTGATCCCACGAGGAGGTGATAAAAACAAACAAAAGAGATTAGTGGAACAAAAGCGTTAGAGAGGTAAGCAATTGAACAAAGAAAAGAAATGAGTGTTTTTATGATTTTTGAACAATTTAATTTTAAGATTATGCAATATAAAATGGAGAAAATTCAATAATTAAAAGTGGTAAGACATTGAGAATCCTCTATATGCTTTGTTCACCTATTTGGATTTTGATTCATAAATCGACTCAATTGAAAGTTTCACTTCCCAAACAATAAATCGGAAAATAAATATTTGAAGAACTTGTGAATAAAAATGTATTCGAGTAAATAAAATTCTTACGTTTAGAATTAGAAAAAATTTTCTTATGAGAAATCTAAAAGCGACAGTATACCTCGGGGTGATATTGTAGTAAAGGACTACTCATAAAATAATGTCTACAAATATATAGTATCATGCAACAATCACATAAAAAGAGCTTGACTAGATTTATATAAAAGTTGACAATAAAATATATTGATATGAGGAAGAAATATGATAAAAGAAAATGATTTACTCAAATGTATAAAACTTACAAACCATTAGAGAATCAAAACCCAAACAAGCTCACTACACATTAGGATCATCTCTAGCCTCACCCAAGAACTCTAGCCTAGCTTACACATAATTCTCACAAAATTCTAAAGAGAAAATATGAGAACAAAAGCAAGGTGAGAATGAGAGAAAAGTATAAAAACTTATGCTAAAATTCAACAACCTAATACACTTAACAAAATCTCTATTTATAGAGTTTTTAGGGCATATGAAAAAAAATTCAGCAAAGAAACAAAAATAAAGAAAGGAAATGTTTTATCCAATTAAATTGGATTTACAAGGCTTTATTTTAGGAGTAAAGGCTGATAATGGTGGAGAAAGAACCATCAGAAATGTTTGAAATCGAAAAAAATTGAGGAGTGCAACAGCTAGTACACGTGGTGCGCGCTGAGAAGGAAACGTTGTTGTGCATTGGACACATGGCGCGCGTTGAGAGACGGAAAGATGAAATGGCCGACAGCTGGGTCCCATAGAAACACGTGGCGGGAGCTGGTTGGATACCTACTACACTGCGGGACCCACACGGAGAGGACTGAAGAAATGCCTGACGCGCGCATGGAAGAGACTCACCCGGGGAAGGGAACCATGCGCGCCAAGCGTGCGTGCGTGAGGGAACAGCTGGGTCCCACGTGGAAGAAGAGAGAGAGTTGGGCTTACGTGCGCGTGGAGAGAACTCGCGATCTAGGGCCTGGCGTGCACGAAACGTGCGTGAAAGTGATGGGAAATTACGGGGGAAGGCGACAGAAGACGCCACGTGACACGGCTTGGTGGAGTGGCTCGAACGGCTAGGCTTGCTGATGGGCTTCTCTTTTTTCCTCTTTTAAGTTTTGGCCCAAATGTCTTATTTTCTTTCGAAACAAATTAAATTAAATTAAAATCAAATACTTTAACAAAATCTTAATTCCACAAAAATATTATGAACAATTTAAGTGGATTTTCATATGCTTATCACAACCCCCAACCAGCTTATTGTTAGTGTTGGGAATAGTGTCATAGAAGCATAAGATGTAATAGGATATTTATTATTTAATTAATAATAGAGTTTATTCATCATTTTATGTGCATATATTTATGAATATTTTATGAATATCAAATGAAAATTCTGTGATTATTTACGTAACCTTAAACATAGTATATAAGTGTTATATACGAGAGGATAGTGTTTAAGGATAATAATAAAAAATGTTGTTCATAATGAATTTAATTAAAGTTCAGAATCTTTAATTAAAACATTATTTATACATGTCATTCCCATTTAGAATGGAACGGTGCAATCCGCACTGTAAATATGGTGAGATATTGAATGCGTGTATTTCTCATAATGGGATTGTGTGGAACAGGGACACAGACACAATATGAATTTCTAATAATTTCCGTTAAGCATAGAAATTCTAATTGAGTCTACCGATGGTCATATATAAAATGATCTTAATCCTGAGTTCTTAACAAACTCCTATTTATGGATTTATGTCTTTTAATTTACTCGGTACAGATTCCGAGACTCTGAATCCTATTCCTTGTATTTTGGAGACTTGATGAAATAGGTAGTTGGGAATGTTATTATACGAGATGGAATCCATTCCTTCTTGAGAAAGAAGTAGATAAATAATTCTCTTGAGTGTTGATTCCGTACTTGGATTAGTAAGAGCGCTCTGGTTCATGAATGTGTTTTATGAATCACTATCCATTAGAGAAGCAATGGTACTCAAGGATGAAGATATAATTAGAGAGGTTAACGGATTCTACCTGACTCTAATTATGAATTATTTATGGAGGATTGATCTATATGTAATGACTATATAAAATGGACACTTCACAGTTTAGAAGTAATTAATATCTATAATTTTGAGAGTGCAATTCCAAGTTTACAGTGGAATAACCATTGGAATTAATAGAATTAATTAATTAATTAAAGTGTTTAATTAATTATTAATTTTATTAGAGCTCGGGATTATAGGTCTATTAGTTCCCGCGTCGTCCTAGTAATTCTACCAAACACAAAGGACAAAATGGGAATTTTAGAATTACGAAATTTTAAAATTAAACACTCAAAAATAATTAATTAAGAATTAATTATTATTTAAATAATGTGATTATTTAAATTTAAATTTGAACACATCTAGATTTATCCATTTAAACTTATTTGATAAGTTGTTCAATTTAGAATTCAAATTAATTTAAGTTTGAGTTAAATTCGAATTTGAATGTGAATTAAAAATTAGACTGTAGGATAAATGATGATTTTCTCTTCCTTACCTATCTGTAATTGGCGCCACACACAGGGATGAAAAACCCTAGGGTGGCCGGCCACTTAAGGGATAAGGTGTAGGAGATTTTTTGTTTCAAATTTAAAATAGAAGATAGAGATTAGATTCATTTTTGAAGTTTGACTTCTACTCTTTAAATATGAGAATGATAGAAATTGTGGACACAATTTTTGAAACATTTTTTCTGCCCTAATTGTTAGTGTGGCCGAAAATTCTCAAGAAAAAGAGAGGAAAATTTTTTCTCCCAAAAAATTCCACATCGTGCATGCGTTGGTGTTTGTGGAAATTTGAGTGTTTTTAAAACTTGTTTTGTCTCACGTGTGCCGACACACACGTCTACGTGGAATCAAAGAATTGACGTGGAAGACTTTGGTTTTCTAAACACAAAGATTGGAGCAAGGATTGTTCGTGGTCATAGAACTCAAGTTATCATCTGAGTCGGCCTCCAGGTATTTTTCCTAATTGAGTTCTTGACATATAAATTAATGTGATTAATTTATTCGTGCATAAATTAATATAATCTATAGAGTATCTCAAAAGTTTTATGAAAATTTTTGTTATACACGATCCGCCTCCTCGCTATGCTTCCACATCCGAATTCGATTCGGTTTCCAACAATTAGTCCCTAGTAATTCAAACGAAAGAAAATCATGTCAAGCTGAAAATTCAAATCAAAATAACCAAAATCGCCTAAGCAATCAAACAAAACATTAGTAAGTGATCAGAAAATGCTATCAAAACTACTTTAGTTATAACTCCAGAGTCGTGTGTGTGTACACCGAACTGTATCCCTCTTACCACTGTCCATAACACAAATAGCATCGAAAAATTCACCAAGAAAAAGTCTCAACTCCATTTACCTAACGGGTGTTGGAAATATTTTAATGTAAAGGGTTTTCACTCATGGAGTTGCAAGTCAATCAATCAACACTCAAGTGAGAGAAGTGAATTTAAGGACGAGCTAATAAACAAACATTGATCAAATGATAAGCAAATCAAATATTTGGAACAATCCATCACTCAAACCATAAATAAGCTTTCAAGATTTCATTTTGGTCTAAAGGAAGATCTCATAAACAAATAAAGAGCCAAAAAATACAAACAAATATACACACTTTTTTCTCTCTCTTTTTTTTAAGGCAAGAGACAACATACATTTGATGAAGCTGATGTAGTAAGGCATTCTTTTGACTGGCTGCTATGCAGTGCAAGATGTGAGTGCAACCAAACTATGTAAACATTGATGATAAAATGATGCTCTTGCTCTTTTTTTTGTTTCTTCTTCTTTTTTTTGGAGAAAGAAATACAAAAGAAAAATGATAAATATTTACAACACATGGCTCAATTCTAAAAATTATTTCTAACCAAAAATCATCCCTTAAGCAAATGTCACAAGTCAAGCAATGGTGCTCCATTAATGAATCAACCAACTCAAAAGATCAATGAAAGTTCAAAAAGTTGTTTTCTTAACTCTCACAACTCACCAAAAATGAAAAACTTAGACTCGGAAATTTTTCTCAACTAAACAACCATCTTACCACAAGGTTTGGCATGTGCTGAAAAATAACTCTGAAAATCATTTCTTGGTAATTAAGATAGCAAAAACTGACTCAAATCGAATATTTTGAAATCATACCTAGATAATCTCGCAAAAATTTTGACCCAAAATAAGAACAAGACAAAAATTAATCTCACGCATGAATATGCTCACCACCCCCAACTCAAAATCAGACAATGTCCTCAATGTCTAAAAATATATGTAATATGAAGAAGACAGGGAAATAGAACACCTGGATGATGAACATTGGAACACAGCTGAGCCTCCTGAACTGAATCTTCAAAACACACTAACAAATATAAAAACAAACAAAAATAAACTGAAAAATAGAAGCATGCAAAACACACCGAACGAAACAAAGAAACAAAATATGATACAAAAGTGTTGGAAGCAAACTTCTCAAGTTTGGTAAACCGGAGCCACGAGAAAGATCTCTTCAACTTAGCTCACATGCTCAATGTAGTGCTTCAGTCTCTAGCCATTGACTCTGAATACTCTCCCATCGCTCGGGTCCTCGACCTCGACAACACCGTTGGGAAAAACTTGTTTCACCACAAATGGACCAGTCCACCGTGACCTCAACTTACCTAGGTGGAGATGCAGACGGGAGTCATAGAGATGCACCTTCTGATTCGGCTCAAAGTTCTTTCGCAGGATCTATTTGTCATGTGCCACTTTCATCTTTGCCTTGTAGGTCTTGGAATTATTGTAAGCATCATTTCTCAGCTCCTCAATTTCTGATAGCTGGAGCTTACGATGAATACCTGCAGCACTAAGATCAAAGTTAAGGGCTTTAATAGCCCAATAAGCCTTATGCTCAAGCTCTACAGGTAAATGATAGGCTTTTCGAAAGACAAGCTTGTAGGGAGACATCCCAAGAGGGGACTTGTAAGCAGTACGGTATGCCAAGAGAGCGTCAAGAAAATGTGAGGACCAATCCTTACGGTCAGGATTTACCGTCTTTTCCAGAATCTGTTTAATTTCCTTATTTGCCAACTCAGCTTGACCATTAGTCTGTGGATGGTAGGCAGTTACAACTTATGAATGACACCATATTTTTCGCATGAGAGCTTCAAAAGATCAGTTGCAGAAATGAGTGCCTTGATCATTGATGATAGCACGCGGAATACCAAACCTAGATAACACATTCTCTTTCAAAAACTTCATAACTATTGCATTATCATTGGTTCGACATGGCATGGCTTCTACCCATTTCGAAACGTAATCCACAGCAATGAGAAAGTAAAGGTAACCAGAAGAAGGTGGAAAAGGTCCTATAAAATCTATCCCCCAACAATCAAATATCTCTATCACAAGAATTGGGTTTAAGGGCATCATATGGCGTCGGGACAAGGCACCTAACTTTTGGCACCTCAAACAAGAATGACAAAACTCATTAGTATCCTTGAACAAAGTGGGCCAATAAAGACCACACTGTAAGATTTTTGCGGCAGTCTTATTCACAGAGAAGTGACCACCACAAGCATCGTTATGACAGAAGTTCAAAACACTAAGAATCTCGTCAACAGGAATGCAACGCCTCATGATTTGGTCAGGGCAGTACTTAAACAAGTATGGATCATCGTAAAAGAAATTACGCACCTCGACCAGAAACTTGCGCTTATCTTGTGCATTCCAATCAGAAGGAAGTTCACCGATCACCAAGTAATTGACGATGTGAGCATACCAAGGTAGCTTAGTGACTGCAAAAAGACGTTCATCAGGGAAGTCATCTCGAATGGCAGGGGCATCGGTAGAGTCTTTAAAGTCCAATCAGGACAATTGATCTGCCACAACATTCTCAACACCTTTCTTGTCCTTAATGGTCAAGTCAAGTTCTTGCAACAGAAGGATCCACCGAATTAATCGCGCCTTAGCATCCTTTTCAGAAAAGAGATACTTAAGGGCAAAATGATCTGTGAAGACTAGAATGGGTGAACCGATCAAGTACGCACGAAACTTGTCAAGTGCGAACACTACTGCGAGCAACTCTTTTTCAGTGGTTGAATAATTCATTTGAGCGTTGTTAAGAGTTTGGCTAGCGTAGTACACAACAAAGGGCTTCCCCTCCCTTCTCTGACCTAGGACAGCCCCAACAGCATGGTTGCTTATGTCACACATGATCTCGAATGGTAAACTCTAAGCCGGTGACTGAATGATGGGGGTGGAAGTCAGTTTCACCACGAGCATTCAGAAAGCATTCTCACACTCTAGTGTCCACTAAAAAATGGCATCTTTGGCTAGGAGGTTACATAATGTACGAGAAATCATTGAAAAATTATGTATGAACCTCCTATAAAAACCAGCATGCCCTAGAAATGACCGAACTTCTTTAACAGCTTTTGGGGTAGGCAAATTGGAGATGAGTTGGGGTAGGCAAATTGGAGATGAGTTCAATCTTAGACTGATCAACCTCAATCCCTCTCTCAGAAATAACATGCCCCAAGACTATGCCAGATGGTACGATGAAATGACACTTTTCCCAGTTAAGCATGAGACCTTTCTCTTCACACCTCGTCAGAATAACTTCTAAGTTAATAAGGCATGAGTCGAAGGAGTCACTGAAGATGGTCAAGTCATCCATGAACACTTCCATACACTTCTCGACCATGTCGCTAAAAATGCTCATCATGTACCTCTGGAAGGTGGCTGGTGCATTACATAGCCCAAATGGCATATGCCGAAAAGTATAAGTACCAAAAGGACAGGTAAAAGTAGTCTTATCTTGATCCTCTAATGCGATCTCAATCTAATAGTAACTAGAGTAGCCATCAAGAAAGCAATAATAAGGATGACCAGCCACTCATTCCAAGATTTGGTAGATGAATGGAAGCGGGAAGTGATCCTTGCGGGTGGTGGCGTTCAATTTTTGGCAGTTAATGCACATGTGACAACCCGTCACAATCCTTGTAGGAACAAGAGCTCCTTTCTCATTCTCCACCACTGTCACCCTTGATTTCTTAGGCACTACCTGAGTTGGACTGACCCACTTGCTATCAGCGACTAAATAGATGATTCCTGCGTCTAGAAGCTTTAAGACTTCATTCTTCACAACCTCTTTTATCGTCAGGTTCAATCTCCATTGGGGATCCCTTCGTGGATTAACCCCATCTTCCAAGTTAATGTGATGAGAGTAAATTAAGGGGCTAATACCCCTAATGTCAGCAATCGTCCAACCTAATGCCGACTTATGTTCATGCAGCATGTCAACTAACCGCTGCTCTTGGAATGCATCCAGTTTAGACGAAATGATAACATGAAAGGTATCACCAGCTCCCAGGAAGACATGTTTCAGATCCTCATGCAGTTGAACCAGATTGAGTGTTGGGGTCTCTTTGGTGGATGGTTTTGGCTTTTCTTTCTCTCAAGGTAGCTCTTCAAAGCATGGCTGCCAAAACTTAGTCCCTCTGCCTTGTGTGTCTTTGAAAATGGCAACTTTGTTGGCCAACTCACAAGGATTGGAACTCTCAGATTCAGAAATACGGTGGAAATCATCAAGATCATCAGAATTGCTACACAACTGAATCTCCTCTGAAGCGAGTGTGTCAATCAGAAATGTTTGGTGGCACTCGTCATCATCACGTGGTTGCTTTGTAATGTGAAAAACATTCACCTCCAAAGTCATGTTCCCAAAAGATATCTTCATCAGACCATTCCTACAGTTGATGAGTGTGTTTGCTGTAGTAAGAAAAGGTCTTCCGAGGATAATGGGAATCTTAGACTCTATACTCACCACAGATTGAGTATCTAAGACTAGAAAGTCAACGGGGTAATATAACTTATCAACTTGAACTAAAACATCCTCAACTATCCCCCGAGGCTTCTTAATTGATCTATCAGCCAGCTGCAGAACCACATATCTGGGCTTAATTTCACCAAGACCAAGTTACGAGTAGACAGAATATGACATGAGGTTAACACTCGCTCTAAGATCAAGCAAAGCTTGACTGAACTCATGTGTCCCAATCTAACAGGAAATGGTGGGACAACCAGGATCCTTATACTTGGGTGGTGTTTTTTGCTCGATCACCGAGCTTACCTATACTGTCAAGAATGCTATCTTCTTGACATGGTGCTTCCTTTTGACAGTGTACAGATCCTTGATAACCTTAGCATAAGTAGGCACTTGCTTGATAACATGAAGCAAATGAAGATTAATCTTCACTTGAGTTAAGTGCTCTAGGATCTCACTTTGGTGTTCCGGCACTCTCCTAGTTGAACACAGAGCTTGGGGAAAAGGCACCTCTACCGGAACATTTGTTGGCTTATCTCTCTCAGGCACAGATTCCTTACTACTTGAAGTTATGGCACTTGTTGATGATCCTTCCATAATCTTACCACTACGACTAATGATAGCATTTACCTCCTTTATACTTTGATTATCAGGACAAGAGGTTTACGCCATATATTAGCCCTTTGAGTTTGACTGAGCTTGTGAATGGAACTTGCCGCATTCTTGAATAGCCAAAGCTCCAGTTAGCTTCATGATTTGACTCTTCATCTCTTTACTTTCTTTCACCATTTGCGTGAACAGTAACTCAAACTTCTGATTCGTCTACTCTGCGCCTCCATGAAAGATTGCAAGGTGTTCTCAAGAGAACTCTTTGGCTGTTGTGAATTGTATTGAGGTGCAGAATACGCCTTTTGTGGTTGCGGTTGTTGCTTAGTTCTCCATTGTCCTCCTGATGGTTGCGCTTGATTAGAATCTCTCCAACTAAAGTTTGGATGGTTCCTCCAGCTAGGATTGTACGTGTTAGAGAAAGGTTTGTTGTATGTCCCTAAGGCATTGCATTGCTCCTCGTAAACCCCTCTCATTTCATTGTAAGCAGAGCAATCCTTAGCTAGATGTTCCACCCCTCCACAAATGAAGCAAGGCTCTTGTACCTCTGCCCTAGCAACCATGTGAATTCCTCTACCTTCTTTGGTTTTGAGGGTCTCAATTTGTCGTATTAAAGACTCAATTTGGGCTTTGAGATTGTCCTCTTCCCTTAGTTGATAGATTCCAGCTGGTCGGGACCGATTGGTGCTATCGGTAGCACTTGGACCAGTCCATGTGTGGGCTTTTTCAGCTAACTCGTTAAGATACTTAAAAGCCTCTTCGGGATCCTTTTGGAGAAACTCACCATTGCATATCATCTCCACAAACTGACGCTCTCAGATCATGAGTCCTTCATAAAAATAACTGATGAGGTGCCAACTCTCGTAACCATGGTGAGGACATTGATTTAATAGATCCTTGAACTGTTCCCAAACTTGATACAGAGTTTCATTGTCTTTCTGGGTAAAGGTCGAGATCTGTCGCTTCAGACCATTGGTCTTATGGTGCGGGAAATACTTGTTGAAAAATGCTGTCGTTATTTCTTCCCAAGTTCTAATAGACCTAGGTCGCAGAGAATACAACCAACTTTTAGCCTTGTCCTTCAAAGAGAAAGGAAAAATTTTCAATCGCAGAGAGTCCGCGGCTTCAGCTCGGTTGTGAAAAGTGGCCACTACTTCTTCAAACTCCCTAATAGGTACGTATGGATTCTCACTCTCTAACTCATGAAAGGTCGGCAAGAGTTGGATCATGCCCGGCTTAAAATCCAAATTTAGCAAATTAGGGGGAAACATTATGCATAACGGTGTGGCCGTACGCGTAGGGTGAAGATAATCATTCAACGTCTTCAATTGGACCTCCTCATTTTGAGCCATCATGAACGGATTTCCAACTGCTAATGAGGCTGGTGTCGAGGGAAGACTAGACGTGTGGGAACAAACTTTACTAGGGTTTTCCGGTCTTCTTTCGAATCTCCCTAATTCGTCTCTATAACGATTCATTCACTCTACAACGTTTCACTTTTTTATTTTTTTACTTTTTTTATTTTTTTTTATTTTTAATTTTTTTTTCGAAACAAAGAAAACAATAATGTAGAACCGCGAATTGCAATCCCCAAGAGTGCTCCCAGGAAAGATTGGTGTGGTGAAACCTCCTAGACAGAGCAACATTCCCAGGAAAGACTGGTGGTGTATAACCCTAATAGGAACCAGCCTCCTAGACAGAACTCCCTTAGTTTGTACTTTTCAACGTTTCCACAAAATTGCTTGAAAATTTATTAAGTTTTATGACGTGTTTTATGAAATGTTAAATGCTAGATATTAGTACCATAAGTTAATACTATTCTAAAACCTAAGGTTACACAAATTATGAGACCCTAATTGTTAAACCTAAATTGGTCACCTAAAAGTCACAACCTAATTACAACCTAAAAATTATGGCTAATTAAAATGAAAAATTAAATTAGGCTATTCAAGACCATTAAGAAATAAATAAAGGAGAAAGTTAATATTACAAAAGTAAATGAATAAAGAAATTGATAAAAATTAATAACAAAAATGGAAACAGAAAATTGGACAAACAGAACTGTGGACAAAGAAAAACTAATTCAATGTTCAATTAACAAAATTTATCCTACCGAACAACTACTAAATGAAATAAAACGTTAAAACTAATAGTACAACTACTAAATAGAATCGCAAATGAAAACGGAAGTAAAATACAAAAAACAAAGAGTTATCTTTTTTTTATTATTGCAACCAGCGAAACAAAACCCAACAATTCTAACAATAGAAACCTAATAAAAATGTAATACTAGCAAAGCTGACCCAAAAAAAAAAAGAACGAAAACCTAACAGACGACAAAATGACAATACTCACAAAAATGTAATACTATTAACAGACGACATTCAGCATTTTTTTTGAACAAATAAAAAATAATAATAAATAAAAAGAAAACCTATCAAACTAATGAAGAAAACTTAGCAAACAACAGGAAACTGAAAACTGACTACAAACTACAACGACAAAGCAAAGTTTTTTTTTTTTTTTTGAAACCTGCCAAACAAAAAGAGTAAAATAAATACATGACTAATAGTACTTACTTCTTTGGTTAATTATCTACTGAACAATCTTATTGACGCACCTCCCCGGTAACGGTGCCAAAATTTGGTTACACCCAAATGTGTAAAAAAACAAGCGGTCAATTGTAGTACAATTAGGACGGTCGATCCCACGAGGAGGCGATAAAAACAAACAAAAGAGATTAATGGAATAAAAGTGTTAGAGAGGTAAACAATTGAACAAAGAAAAGAAATGAGTGTTTTTATGATTTTTGAACAATTTAATTTTAAGATTATGAAATATAAAATGGAGAAAATTCAATAATTAAAAGTGGTAAGACATTGAGAATCCTCTATATACTTTGTACACCTATTTAGATTTTGATTCATAAATCGACTCAATTGAAATTTTCACTTCCCAAACAATCAATCGGAAAATAAATATTTGAAGAACTTGTGAATAAAAATGTATTCGAGTAAATAAAATTTTTACGTTTAGAACTAGGAAAAATTATCTTATGAGAAATCTAAAAGTGACAATATACCTCCGGGTGATATTGTAGTAAAGGACTACTCATAAAATAATGTCTACCAATATATAGTATCATGCAACAATCACATAAAAAGAGCTTGACTATATTTATATAAAAGTTGACAATAAAATATATTGATATGAGGAAGAAATATGATAAAAGAAAATTATTTACTCAAATGTATAAAACTTACAAACCATTAGAGAATCAAAACCCAAACAAGCTCACTACACATATAGGATCATCTCTAGCCTCACACAAGAACTCTAGCCCAGCTTACACATAATTCTCACAGAATTCTAAAGAGAATATATGAGAACAAAAGCAAGGTGAAAATGAGAGAAAAGTATAAAAACTTAGGCTAAAATTCAACAACCTAATACACTTAACTAAATCTCTATTTATAGAATTTTTAGGGCATATGAAAAAAAACATTCAGCAAAGAAAAAAAATAAAGAAAGGAAACGTTTTATCCAATTAAATTGGATTTACAAGGCTTTATTTGGGAGTAAAGGCTGATAATGGTGGAGAAAGAAACATCAAAACGTTTGAAACCGGAAAAAATTGAGGAGTGCAACTGCTAGTACACATGGCGCGTGCTAAGAAGGAAACGTTGCTGTGCATGGGACACGTGACGCGTGCTGAGAGACGGAAAAAGGAAATGGCCAACAACTGGGTCCCATAGAAACACATGGTGGGAGCTGGTTGGAGACCTGCTGCACGGCAGAACTGATAACTCTAGGAATTAAAGTTATTTTAGGCATTTCTAGGCTTATAGTTGGCTCATCCAAATGTTTAGTTGTTAATTTTCTACTTTATTTGCTCAACTTTTGGTTCATGTGGTGCACTCTACTGAGATTCATTTGTGTGCAGTTTCTGTGATAATTTTGAAGAAAACTACTAACGTGTGTCCACCAGGTATCGTTTCTAATTTGCAGGTTTTGTGAGGATAATTACTGCAGCATTTGCTACAACAAAAATATGACAGCATGCAGTTAGTGGATGACATCAGCACATAACTTTACACGAGAATTAGGACAAAGAGCTCATAAGACGGATTTGGTGCTTAGTCAGCTGGACCCAACCTCTGAGTAGTAGCCACCTCAGCATCTGATGACGGGTATTTTTACCAACAAATCAAGTACTTTTAAGCTTGAATATTTGTAATTTTTCAAGCATTTTTGTTAGTTTAATGTCTTTTGTGTGCTTTTTATAGGAATTATAAATGAATGTGAACTTGGATGATTTTGCATGAAGAAAAGAAGAATATTTGCCCAACTTGTGAATCAATGACAAGAGGAGGCGAAAGAGGATTTTAAGGCACAAAAGAGGTGGCTTTGGAATGCAAGAAAGTGTGCTCCAGCCCACCTATAGCAGGAGGTGAAATCGAATAAACCTGTGTGAATGGGTGAAATCGAATAAACCTGTGTGCAAAAAATAGCGAGAGACGTGATATGTCACCTCTTATAGGGGATATGTCGCATGCCTTAGTCTAGTGTGCAGATAACAGAACGATAGGTGATATGTCGCCTGTAAATAGGCGATATATCGCCTAAAGAAGCCCACAGGCCTACCCGCGCGCTGCAGCGCGTACAATGGGCGCTATAGCGTGCCTAAAGGGCATAGAATTAGCCCCAATGGGCGCTGCAGCGCGCCCAAAAGCGCTGCAGCGCGCCTCAGCCCATGACAGTGAGCTCCTTCTTCCAAAAATGCGCGCTGCAGTGCATTTTCACGCAGGCTACAGTGCGCGTATGAAACCCTAGCTCCGAAATGTTGTAGTATAAAAGGAAAGAGTTGCCATTTGAGAAAGGGAGCCCGGAAAAGTGAAGAAAACATCAAAAGGAGGCCGAAATCCTTCATCTTAGAGGTCCTTGGAAGCTCTTCAATGGATATTGGGTTTTATCTTCTTTCATCTATTTTTCCATGTTGAGCTAGACATTAAATCTAGGACTTGATGTAGTTTTATTTGAACTATGTTTTGAATATTTTGTTCATTGTTAATTTGATTTCGTTTTCAATTCATTTATATTTCTCTATGCTTAATGCTTCTAATTTATTTGGCCAATGAGTTAGATGAATTTTAGATTGTGAATTTGATGCTCGAGAGAGATTGAGTTCTTTATCTAGATTTGAGAAACATAGTCTAGGTTGTTGTGAGACTGAGAGGAGATCAACGGTTAGATAATAAAATTAGGATTTAGGTCGTTGTGAGGCCGAGAGGCGATCAATATTTCTATTTTCTAATTGTAAAGGCGAAACTTAATTTGTGTTTTAATATTCATTTCGAATAGGGATATTGTTTTAGGTATTTAAATACAATTCCTTGTGAGGCACTCGAGAGAGGTTGCGAGATGACATTAGAGCCTTGATTAATGAATTGAACGGAATTGATTAGCAATTACATAATAGGATGAACATAGGAATAATAAAGCGAAATCAAGTCCCTAGACCATTTGTGTATAGATACTTTATTTTTATTTTCTTATATTTATTTTGTTTTAGTTCTAAATCATCATCATATTAGGTTACCTAGATAAAGTTAAGTTACAATAATCACAGTGCTTAACGGTAATTCTAAACCCAATCGCTGTGGAGACGATACTCACTCACCTTATACTCAAAACTTGACACCGTACGCTTACGGAAATTTATTATATACAAAAATATTACGCATCAAGTTTTTGGCGCCGTTGCCGAGGATTGACGTTTTAAATTGTTGTTAATATTGTGAGTACATAACTTGATTTTAATTTAGGCTTTTATTTCTCATTTTTAATCTTTTGTTTGATTTTTGTTTTCTTTTGTGTTACGAGGTACTTGGAAATGGTTGATCGACAAGTCCTCTTAAAATTTGCTCAACGAGACTCCGAGCCATTTTTTAGTGCTTGGGAGAGATACAAGGAGCAACTCATTCAGTTTCCCGACCATGGTTTCTCGAGGGAGGTGCAACTACAAATCTTCCTCGACGGGTTAGATGCCGTAACAAGAACGTGGGTAGAAAGAGAAATGGTACCACCTCTTTTCACCAGCTATCCGCGGATGAAGCTTATTGGTGGTTGGAGGACATGGCCGATGTTAACTATCGGTATGGGAGGTATTCAACAAACCACCACGATTTTGAGGATAGCTCCATCATTTCGGAGCCATGGCTTGACACCCCCCGTCACCAAGCAGAGTCTTCTGCCTCACTTAGAGACCTTGTCGCCCAATTTTCAGAGGAGACAAGACTCCGCATAGAGAAGTTAGAGAGGATGGAGGCACTCGACCAACTTCACGTGGAAATGAAGACAAATCTAGTGGAGTTGTTTAGGTTGAAGCTACTTCCAAATGAATCTACTAACGCCATGAATAGAGAAACACAAGAGGAGGATTGAGAGTTATTTGAAGATGACTCTTTGAGAGATGAGGAGACTCAAGAATTGGTTAGTGAAGAATTTCAAGAAGATGTGAATGAGTCTCAATCCCTCGAGATCCCCATTGTCGTGCCACCCCCGGTTGAGAAAGATCACATCTATGAAGACCCAATGTGGCCGGCAACTCCTCCACCATCTCGAGCGCTGTTCTTCCACGCCAACCAAGGGCATATGCCGGGGCCGAGTCAAGTTGAGCAAATGAGCCGAAAACTGCCAAATCTCACCAAGCTTGAGGGTGTAAAGAATCAAGACCCATACGTTGTGTTGTATGACACGTACTATGGGCGAAAGCCACTCTTTGACGAGTTGGCTCAGCATAGCAATAATTGAGCCTAAAGACACAATTTATGGAGGAAAGCCCCGCCCTAACCCGAGCTTATGCCATCATGCCTAGTGCATCATCGCCAACTATACTAGGAGGTGAGATTGTCTCGCCTCCCCGGTACGTGTTTTTATTCCCTTGTTATTAATTTTAAAGATTATTTGATCCTGAGTTTGGGGGTGAGACACTTTGTGGTTGATTTTAGTGGATTTTGAGCATTACTTGTGAGTTGGTTGTTATGACTTGTCTCCATTGAGTTGTGTTCTTTTGGCCATGTTTTTACTTGTTTTTCTTTTTAGGTTGTTTGAATAAATTGTGAGTTTTGTTGAGATGAAATGACTAGATAATAATGATGAGTATAATCACTTGATGCTTTCTTAGGTCTTTTGAAATGTATTTCATTGAGATTTTTGTGTGCTTGACTCACATTGATTGAAATTCACTCTTGATTCTCTACTTTTGAGCACCATGAATCATGATCACTTGATCTTTTGAGCATTTGGAGAACATTTATGTGCATTAGGTAGACTTTGATATCTCATGAACACTAGAACCCATTTGAGTGAAACTTGAGGCAAAATTGTTGGTCTAGTATCATTAGAGAGAAGATTAAGGCATTTTATTCGGATCGATTGGGCCTTTGAAGCTAACCCTTGAAAAGAAAATTCATCATTTGTTTACCCCCTTTGAGCCATATTGCTTATTTTGTTCATCACCCATGTTTGTACATCCAAATCACCAAATACGTTTTCACTTCCTAAACCCATCACTACTAGGCATAATTGCATTAAACGCTAAGATTGAGAGCAAGTGTGGGTTATGTCTGGGAAATCATTAGTGGATTGGCTTATGTTGTTTTTCATTCTCAATTAAAAAAAAAAAGGAAACGAAAAAAAAAGAAAAAAATAATTATAAGAGTTAATCGGATGAGGAATTGAGTTACCATTCCATTTCTTTACAACATTGGGGACAATGTTGAGTTTGAGTTTGGGGGTGTGGTCTTTATTTCTCAAATTTTTGTTGTTTTTATTTCTTTTTGGGTTCAATTGAAAGTGAATGTATGCTGAAAAGAGGAGTTGGTGAAATTTTTTCTTTTCTTTTCTTGGAAATCATGTGAGATCCATGAGTTGTGATGCATGCCTAGGGTGATTTGAGCCTAAAAATTCTAATCTCATCCACCTATTTACCCTAGCCATACATTACAACCCTCAAAAGTCCTTTTCACCTTCAATGACAAGTGAACCTTTATTAGTGGAGAGTGACACGAAAAATGGGCCTATGGTAGTTCTTATTAAGATATTACTCATAGTCTCCTTGGCACATAGGTCTATCCGGATTTTATTTGGTTGATTGAGATTGATTGTGTACACACTTACACTTTGAGAGTCTTGAGTGGAGTCAATTTGATGCTTGATGTTAAAATTTTAGACAATCTCAGTGTTTGCATTTCTTTTCAGCTTAGAGCATTATGTGGGTTTAGAGATACATGCACAGTTGTTGACTCGATACAAAACTCACACTTTTTTGTTTGTGTCTTAGTACTTGATTTGTGTTTTCTTTTTCTTTCTTTTCTTTTGCTTGAGGGCAAGCAATTGCTTGAGTTTGGAGGTATTTGATGACGGGTATTTTTACCAACAAATCAAGTACTTTTAAGCTTGAATATTTGTAAGTTTTTAAGCATTTTTATTAGTTTAATGTCTTTTGTGTGCTTTTTATAGGAATTATAAATAAATGCGAACTTGGATGATTTTGCATGAAGAAAAGAAGAATATTTGCCCAACTTGTGAATCAATGATAAGAGGAGGCGAAAGAGGATTTTAAGGCACAAAAGAGGTGGTTTGGAATGCAAGAAAGTGTGCTCCAGCCCACCTATAGCAGGAATGGGTGAAATCGAATAAACCTGTGTGCAAAAAACAGCGAGAGACGCGATATGTCACCTCTTATAGGGGATATGTTGCCTGCCTTAGTCTGGTGCGCAGATAACAGAACGACAGGCGATATGTCACCTGTAAATAGGCGATATATCGCCTAAAGAAGCCCACAAGCCTACCCGAGCGCTGTAGTGCGCACAATGGGCGCTGTAGCGCGCCTAAAGGGCATAGAATTAGCCCCAATGGGCGTTGCAGCGCACCCAAAAGCGCTGCAGCGTGCCTCAGCCCACGGCAGTGAGCTCCTTCTTCCAAAAACGCGTGCTGCAGCGCAGTTACACGCAGGCTGCAGCGCGCGTATGAAACCTTAGGTCTGAAATGTTGTAGTATAAAAGCAAAGAGTTGCCATTTGAGAAAGGGAGCCCGGAAAAGTGAAGAAAACATCAAAAGGAGGCCGAAATCCTTCATCTTAGAGGTCCTTGGAAGCTCTTCAATGGATATTGGGTTTTATCTTCTTTCATTTATTTTTCCATGTTGAGCTAGACATTAAATCTAGGACTTGATGTAGTTTTATTTGAACTATGTTTTGAATATTTTGTTCATTGTTAATTTAATTTTGTTTTCAATTCATTTATATTTCTCTATGCTTAATGCTTCTAATTTATTTGGCCAATGAGTTAGATGATTTTTAGATTGCGAATTTGATGCTTGAGAGAGATTGAGTTCTTTATCTAGATTTGAGAAACATAGTCTAGGTTGTTGTGAGACCGAGAGGAGATCAACGGTTAGATAATCAAATTAGGATTTAGGTCGTTGTGAGGCCGAGAGGCGATCAATATTTCTATTTTCTAATTGTAAAGGCGAAGCTTAATCTGTGTTTTAATATTCATTTCGAATAGGGATATTATTTTGGGTATTTAAACACAATTCCTTGTGAGGCACTCGAGAGAGGTTGCGAGGTGACATTAGAGCCTTAATTAATGAATTGAACGGAATTGATTAGCAATTACATAATAGGATGAACATAGGAATAATAAAGCGAAATCAAGTCCCTAGACCATTTGTGTATAGATACTTTATTTTTATTTTCTTATATTTATTTTATTTTAGTTCTGAATCATCATCTTATTAGGTTGCCTAGATAAAGTTAAGTCACAATAATCGCAGTACTTAACGGCAATTCTAAACCCAATCGCTGTGGAGACGATACTCACTCACCTTATACTCAAAACTTGACACCGTACGCTTGCGAAAATTTATTATATACAAAAATATTACGCATCAGCATCCTTGGTTGCCCTAAAGGGGAATGCACCTGAATTCTCAACAGAAAGAAGGGCACCGCAAGAAGCAAAGAGGAAGGAAGAGGAGAAAATAGAAAGAGGTACCCAAGGAAAAAACAACAATGCAGAGCAGAAAGAAAGAAAAGAGAGAAAGAAAATGCAAGGACGCTGGAGAGGCATTAGAGCTGAAATTAGAAGAAGAGGAGCTAGAAGAGGACACCACCAGTCTTTAAAATTCATTTTCGGTCATTACTTTCATTCTCCTAATTCAGTTTATTCTTCCTCTCTTTGTACTTGAAAGATGATTGTCTATTTTGTTATGTTTAATGAGACAAGTATGAGCTAGATACATTTAACTGGGATGATAAAGTACCCAGATCTGTAATTAACGTTGTGTATGCTCACTTTTGCTATATTAATGTTTATCTAGTTTGTTCAATATAATCTTTATCGTTCATTTTTGTTTACTGACTGGCCATCTTAAACAAAATACTATGAGTTCAATTTGCTAGAAAGTTTATTGGAATTAGACCAATATCAAACAATGTGTTGTTTAGCTAAATTTCACAAAGAAATATAGTTAATTTATGAGTAGTATAGGAATATACACCTATCACACATAGCCCAATTGAAACCTATGCTTAACTTAACCTCTATGTTTAGATTTCTCATAGGAATATGTTGAAATATGAGTAAAGAGGCGAAATCATAAGTAGGTTGGGAGATCCTTGTGTAAAATTTGTGTTTCAGGTGAACTGATAGCATTGATGTAGCAAAAGTCATAGCATAAATATTTTAGGTTATAGTGAAGGGGAAATTGAGTCTCAGTTCTTCACATAGATTGATTTTCTCCTTTTATAACTGAGTGTGCATTTATTTACTTCTGTTTACTGCAACTCTTTTAGTCTTTGTAGTTGAATCAAACCATTAAATTTGTTTACATTACATCTCTTGGATTTTATTAGGAAAAATATTGATAACTTTCTCCGTGGGAACGATACTCTACTCATTCACTTTATTACTTGTTCAGCACGTGCACTTGCGTAGTTAATTTTACACCAAGAAGTTTTTTACGTCGTTGCCGGGGAAATAGTTATCATAATTGATCTTTATAAAATTCAAGGGTTTTCGTTATTTTACTTGACAATTTTGTTTCCGTCTATTTCAATTATTGTTCTTCTCACATGAATCGACAACAATACCGTGATTTCCTGCCCTTCTATCCAGAAATTGAAAGAATGTTCCTAGCAAGGAGAAGGGAGCAGCAAGGTTTAGTGGTTGTTGAAGGAATGGCAGAGGAAGTTGCTGGCAATGCAGCTAACCTTGGGCAGCCCGTAAATGTTAACAATCCAGTTAACTAGGCAGCCATGACAGATGATAGGGATAGGGCCATCATAGAATATGTCACACCGATTTTACATGGGCTCAATCCGGGCATCATTAGGCCGGAGATACAGGCGCGTCAGTTTGAGCTTAAACTGGCCATGTTTTAAATGTTGCAAACAGTGGGCCAATTCAATGGCATGGCAACTGAAGATCCCCACTTACAGATCTGGCTATTCATAGAAGTCTGTGATACTTTTAAGCTTCCAGGGGTTACAGAAGAAGCTTTGAGACTGAAGCTCTTCCCTTATTCCTTGAGGGATAGAGCTAGGGTATGGTTAAACTCTCTACCACTGGACTCTGTGGCGACGTGGAATGACTTGGCAGAGAAGTTTCTGATGAATTATTTCCCTCCAACTAAGAATGCCAAGCTTAGAAATGACATCACTGGATTTCAGTAACATGAGGGGGAATCTCTGTATGAGGCATGGGAGAGGTTTAAGGAATTGTTGCGCAAATGCCCTCACCATGGGATTCCTCATTGGATTTAGATGGAGGCGTTCTACAATGGACTTAATGGGTAAACTCGAACCATAGTAGATGCTTCAGTTAATGGTGCTATTTTGGCAAAGACTTAGAATGAGGCTTGTGAGATTTTGGAACGGATGGCTAACAACCACTATCAGTGGCCTGCGGAGAAAGCAACTGCATCTAGAAGAGTAACAGGTGCTCATAAAGTGGATGGGGTGACAGCTTTAACCGCTCAAGTGTCATCCTTGGCAAGTATCTTGAAATCAATGAATCAGGGGGTGAATTCTCCTCAGTTTATAGTGGTCTCTTATACTTACTGCGGTGAAGGGCATCTCTTTGATAGTTGTCCATCCAACCTAGAATCAGCATGTTATGTGGTTAACTTCAACAAAAACAACAATCCGTATTCCAATACTTATAACCCAGGTTGGAGGCAGCACCCAAATTTTTCTTGGAACTCTCAAGGGCAGAATACAACATCTTCTTCAACAACAAACCGCCCTAAATATCCTCTTGGATTTCCACAACAATCGAGACATCAATCGATGGAACAACACTCATCGATTGAGCACTTGTTGAAGGAGTACATGGTAAAGAATGATGCAATTATTCCAAATCAGTCAGCACTGATTAGAACCAAGTAGCTTCATTGAGGAACTTGGACAATCAAATGGCGCAGTTAGCTAATGCCTTGACTAGTCACCTTATAGGCGCACTCCCAAGTAATACTGAAGATCCTAGGCGTGAAGGCAAAGAGCATTGCAAGGCTATTACGCTGAGGAATGAGAGAGAATTAGAGCAAGTGACTAGATAGCCCAATCACCGAGAAGAGCCTTCTTCAATCCAAGGTGAAGTGGAAAAGGAAGCAGAAGTGGTAGAATCTGGAAAACGAAGTGATGCTGCAGAACCTATAGTAATGCTGCAGCAAAGTGCGACAGAAAGGCAGAATGACAGACCAACACCACCTTTTCCTCAAAGATTCCAAAAGCAGCAGCAAGATAAGCAGTTTAAAAGATTTCTAGATGTCTTGAAGCAGCTCCATATTAACATTCCATTGGTGGAGGCACTTCAGTAAATGCCTAGTTATGTGAAATTCATGAAGGACATTCTTTCTAAGAAAAAAAGGCTTGGAGAATTCAAAACAGTGGCAATGACGGAAGAAACCAGTGCCATCTTGCAGAATAAAATCCCTCCAAAGTTAAAAGATCCTAGGAGTTTTACCATCCCATGTGCAATTGGCAATAACTACTTTGGAAAGGCTCTCTGTGATTTAGGAGCAAGCATAAACCTTGTGCCTATGTCAGTTTTCAAGAAGCTTGGAATCGAGGAAGCATGGCCAACCATAGTAACTCTTCAATTGGCTGATCGATCTCTAGCTCATCTAGAAGGAAAAATTGAAAATGTTCTGGTGAAAGTAGACATGTTCATCTTCCCTGCTGATTTTATTATTTTGGATTATGAAGCTGACAGCGAAGTGCCCATCATTTTAGGAAGACCATTCCTAGCAACAGGGAGGACATTCATAGATGTTCAAAAAGGGGAGTTGACAATGAGAGTTAATGATGAGCAAGTTACCTTTAATGTTCTCAAGGCAATGAGATCCCCTGATGAAGTGGAAGAATACTCTATTGTGAATGTGATTGATACTATTGTTTTTAAGGAGTTGGAACAAGCTTGCTATAAAGACCCTCTAAAAATCACAACACTAGCAGAATTGGAAGAAGAGACTGCAGAAGTGAGCAGTCAGTTGGCTTGTTTGGAAGCAAGATCAACCGGTACAGCTAGAGGAAGGCAGTTTGAGTCTTTGGGGCTATCCGAACATGAGCTCAAACCACCTAAGCCATATATAGAAGAACCCACATTCCTGGAGCTAAAATGTTTGCCATCCCACCTTCAATATGCATTCTTGGGAGAAGCAAAAATGCTACCAGTTATTGTATCAACTTAACTAACTGAAGACCAGGAGCAGAAGTTACTTGAGGTGCTGAGGAATTTCAAAAAAAAAAAGGATGGACAAGTGCATATATCAAGAGAATCAACCCATCCATATGCATGCATAAGATTTTGCTAGAGTAATGCTACAACAATTCTATGGAACAGCAAAGAAGGCTAAATCCAATCATGAAGGAATTTGTAAAGAACGAAGTCATTAAATGGTTGGATGTAGGGATCATTTGGTTCCCATCTCTGATTTCAGGGCTATGTAAAATGCATGGAGTGGTATTCAAGGGTGGAGAGAAAAGGCTGAAGATAACTCAAAAGATTATTCTAGCTGCAGTGGCTAGGATTTCACAAGAAAGTAATGTTAAGAGAGCCAGGTCTGACCACTCTGATAAAGACCCTCCAGAGACACCAACTCAACCTTCCTTAAATAGTCCCACACCTCCCCTGATCCAAGGACTCGGTGCTTAGTCGCTTATCCAGTTTAGAGAACAGGATTTCTCTTGTTGAGCAAACTCAACATGACATTCTTGAAGAGCTTTGGCTGGCCTGGAAAAGTCAGCAAAACGTGTGGAAGAATATGAAGGCCCCAGATGCTGCAATGCAAAGACACTTAAGGGCAAATGCCAAAAGGCTCGACACATTTCCTAAATTTTGCACACATGTTCTCGATCCATGTTGCCTAAAATTGTGAATCTAGAATCTCACAAGTGCACGAGTCAACAAGTAGTAAAATGATGAATAACCAAGTATCGTCCCACAGGGATTGAGTGTTTTTGAAATCAAATTGCTAAGTTAATTCTATTCAAGTTTTTAAGAAGAAAACTAAAGTTGATTTTAAGATGTTAAAAACTAATAATAATTTGACTGTAAGAAAATGAACAACAAAAATAAAACTAATTAATAACAAAATGTGCAAATAAAATTGGCCAAAGTCACTGTGCATGGCTCACAATTGCTAAAGTGTCTCCTATCAATGTTGCGCGATGCTGCAGCAACGGACGGCAACGAAGACTTCTTGTTAACCAGATTTACTAAACCAGGGATTTTCCAATCCTCTGTCTACCGATCTTAAAGCTAAATCTCACAAATCCCTTTGCAAATCTAGACTCTAAAATTAGAGAATAAAACTCTAAATCATATGGTTATGCAAGACACAATATATTCCTATATCATGTGAATCAAAAATCTAAAACAAGATCTAAGAACTTGCATTATTCAAGCTGTGTCCACTCAACTAAATCTTCCCAGATCTAATCAAAGCTATACTCCCCTCTTATGATTTCCCAATCACAGTTAAGGCACAAATTCAGCTCACTTGAATAAACAAAGAAATAATCATCAGATCCATTCAACATCAACTAACATTTCAATATTTAACAACTCAACAATCTCAGCCAACAAATCAAAATCTTATAGAGTTATATATGGATTCGAGTTCAGATTTATAGAGAAACGTAAATATTCTTTAACAAAGTAAAACAGAGTATTGAGAGTAAGAAAAACTAAAGTGAAAAGGAGAGAATTAGAATCCCCCTTTTCCAAGGTTTCTTCTAAACGCTTCCTTCATCCGTAATGGACCTTCCTTTACGTTCAACACCCTGTGACGTTTCCTTCTTCTTCTTTCCAGTACTGGAGCTGGTACTTGATAAGAGAAATGGAGGTGGTTTCCTTTTCCAAGTTCAGCCGCCTCTACGTTACAAAATATGACCAAGGACACCTTCTTTCTTCTCAGCTACAGGTACTTATTGTACCCTAATTCTACGTGGCAGCACATGAGAAAGCCTCCAATGAGTGGCTCAATCAGCACCCTTCACGGACAAAATCAGCCAATTAACCAGCTCAGGTCCAGCTGTCAGCAAAACACACGTCTGGCCCAGCTTGTCTTGCTGTAGCAATGCACAGCAATGCTGACTAGGATTCCTTCATACTCCAAAAATGAAAAACTGCTCAAAGCTCCAAACGACCACGTTTTCTTAAAGCTGAGATTAACCATAAAATGCACCTAAATTAGCTCTTTTTAAATGCTAAACACGAGAGAGAGAATTTATGAATCACAAATAACTAAAAACAATTAACAAGACAAAATAAAGGAGAAAACTAATACTAATTACCCTCTAGGTAATAATTTACGCCCGGGAAATGCTCAATTAACTCTATTTTCATAGAGTTATCAATCACCCTGCTGGTCGGCCCGCCGATGACACCGATATTGTAGCGGAAATAGATGATTAGGGCCAGATCACAGCTTCTGGCCCTTCAGGGATGCCCATCCACCTTCCTTTCTCTTGTGTTATTTCTTTTATATATTTAGTTAATTTTTGTTTTTATTTTGTGTCTTATTTATTTTTCAGCAGTGAGGACATTGTTGATTTCAAGTTTGGGGGGTGGGGGGTTTGTGGTTTATTTCCTATTTGTGTTGAGGCTGGGTTGTTTTATTTAGAATGGTTATCTTCTTTTTGTGTTTTGTTATTTTTAGTGAGTTTTGTGCTGTTTTTTTTTTTCAGAGAGAACCTCTTTTTGTCAACTTTTGTGGTGTGAAGGGTGTGTGGGTCGTCAATGATGAGGTAGGCTAAATTAAGGCATGCTTTTGTGATAGATTAACTTGAATTGGATGTAAGTGAAAACTCATAGAACCTGACTTTTGAATGCAATTCTATATGCAACTCTTTCCACAACATTGGTAGTGTTACTTCTCGAGAGCTTATTGATGGCTAGATTGTTGTAAGAGATTAGGTTTCTAGAATGGACCTAGAGACTCCTTTGAGGTGAAATTCTAGGAAGCCTAGTATGAAGAGGACGATTGAGACAAAGATCTAATTAATGACACCATTCTGTTTAGTTTGTAATATATATATATATATATATATATATTACTCCGCTGTCTTAGAGCTTAGTAACCAGGAGTGAGCATGAGCCCCATGTTCACTTTTTCGTCAAACGGTAAACCGAGATAAGAGTATGCAAAGCACTTTAAATTGCGACCTTGTTGAGTAATGTTGGCATTCGCATAAAAAGGTAATTGTGGCATTACAAAGAAGTTAAAAAGAAAAGAAGAATAAGAATAAAAATCAGAAGAATGGGAAATTAGGTGTCAAGCCGAGAAGAAGTTGAGTCTTACGTCTGATTCCGAGTGCTAGGTGATTCTTCATTAGTGGAGAAGGAGTCAATAGGTCAACATATAGAGACACTTCTAGGCTTAATGATTATGATCTAGTTTGAAGTGGGTGATCGGGGAGGAAGCACTATTGATGTGTATGCACACATACACACCAGGGAAGACCATTTGAAGTGAAAGGGAAATAGGTTGATCTCATAATTCAAAGAGAGTTGGTGTAAAGCTTAAGCGTGCAAAAAGAAAATTAAAAAAATGGGAAAAGAAAGCCTCTGAGAGACTTAACCACGCACCTTGAACCCACATGGTTGACTGAAAACGAAATTCTCTTAGTGTCATTTATTTTTGTGTTGTTTTTGTAGTGTCATTGCTCAAGGACGAGCAATACTTTAAGTTTGGGGGTGTGATAACTCTAGAAATTAGAGTTATTTTAGGCATTTCTAGGCTTATAGTTGGCTCATCTAAAGGTTTAGTTGTTAATTCTCTGCTTTATTTGCTCAACTTTTGGTTCATGTGGTGCACTCTATTGAGATTCATTTGTGTGCAGTTTCTATGATAATTTTGAAGAAAACTGCTAACGCCAAAAGGTGTCGTTTCTAATTTGCAGGTTTTGTGAGGATAATTGCTGCAGTATTTGCTACAGCAAATATATGACAGCATGCAGTTAGTGGATGACGTCAGCGCATCACTTTGCACGAGCATTCGAATAAAGAGCGCATAAGACGGATTTGGTGCTTAGTCAGCTGGACCCAACCTCTGAGTAGGAGCCACCTCAGCGTCCTTGGTTGCCCTAAAGTGGAATGCACCTGAATTCTCAACAGAAAGAGGGGTGCTGTAGGAAGCAAAGAGGAAGGAAGAGGAGAAAATAGATAGAGGTACCCAAGGGAAAAATAGCAGCGCAGAGCAAAAAGAAAGAAAAGAGAGAAAGAAAATGCAAGGACGCTAGAGAGGCATTAGAGCTGAAATTAGAAGAAGATGAGCTAGAAGAGGACACCACCGGTCTTTGGAATTCATTTTCTGTCGTTACTTTCATTCTCCTAATTCGGTTTATTCTTCCTCTCTTTGTACTTGAAAGATGATTGTCTATTTTGTTGTGTTTAAGGAGACAAGTATGAGCTAGATACATTTGACTGGGATGATAAAGTACCAGATCTGTAATTAATATTGTGTATGCTCACTTTTGATATATTAATGTTGATCTCGTTTGTTCAATATAATCTTTATCGTTCATTTTTGTTTACTGACTGGCCATCTTAAACAAAATACTTTGAGTTCAATTTGCTATAAAGTTGATTGGAGCTAGACCAATATTGAATAATGTGTTGTTTAGCTAAATTTCACAAAGAAATCTAGTTGATTTGTGAGTAGTATAGGAATATACACTTGTCTCACATAGCCCAATTGAAACCTATGCTTAACTTAACCTCAATGTTTAGTTTTCTCATATGAATATATTGAAATATGAGTAAAGAGGTGAAATCATAAGTAGGTCGGGAGATCCTTGTGTAAAATTCATTTTTCAGGTTAACTGACAGCATTGATGCAGCAAAAGTCATAGCATAAATAGCCCAGGATGCAGTGAAGGGTAAATTGAGTCCTAGTCCTTCACATAGATTGATTTTCTCCTTTGATAACTGAGTGTGTATTTATTTACTTCTATTTACTACAATTCTTTTAGTCTTTGTAGTTGAATCAAACCATTAAATTTATTTACATTACATCTCTTGGATTTTATTAGGAAAAATATTGATAACTTTCTCCGTGGGAATGATACTCTACTCATTCACTTTAATACGTGTTCGGCACGTGCACTTGCGTAGTTAATTTTACACCAACAGGGACCCACGCGGAGAAGACTGAAGAAATGCCTGACGCGTGCGTGGAGGAGACTTGCCCAGGGGAGGGAACCGTGCGCGCCAAGCGCGTGTGCGCGAGGGAACAGCTGGGTCCCACGCGGAAGAAGAGAGAGCTGGGCTTACGCACACATGGAGAGAACTCGCGATCTGGTGCCTGGCGTGCACGAAACGCACGTGAAAGGGAGGGGAAATTGCGGGGGAAGGAGGCAGAAGACGCCACGTGGCACGGCTTAGTGGAGTGGCTCGAACGGCTAGGCTTGTTGATGGGCTTCTATTTTTTCCTCTTTTAAGTTTTGGCCCAAATGTCTTATTTTCCTACAAAATAAATTAAATTAAATTAAAATCAAATACTTTCACAAAATATTAATTCCACGAAAATTTTTGATTAAAACTTAATTTATTTAGCAATTATGAACAATTTAGGTGGATTTTCATATGCTTATCAGGGGTCGGTGTTCAAAGTGTGGCACATGACTTCGGAGTCGATCCTTACCATATCAATATGCATCCAGGCGAATACATCCAGATTTTTCTTCAGGAAATCTTCAATTTCAACTTTAAGCGTTGGGGGCAAATCCGAGCCTATTTTTAGCACTTTCATTGGCTCTTCGTCATCTACCCGGATTTCCACCAACTGCTCGATTGGTTGGGACCATGTAATATCTTCTTCGACTCTAGGATCTATGTCTTCAACTGGTCCTTGATGTTCCATTCTTGCTTTCTGTCTCTTCGATTGATCATATCCCCGTATGGCATCTGAGTATGCAACCCTGAATTCGTATTGATTGCTCTTCATTTCTCCTATGCCATTGGGGGTCGGGAACTTAACCTTTTGATGGTAGATGAATGTTATTGCTCTTAGTGCCTGAAGGGTCGGCCTCCCGATCATGGCGTTGTACTGTGAGCCCCCTTTAATTACCACAAAATTTGCCATTGTAGTTGTTTGCCTAGGCTTCTCTCCTGCGGTTATAGGCAACCTAATCGTTTCTTAGGGGACGACTGAGTTCCCTGTGAACCCGTAGAATGGCCGTGACGTTTTCTCCAGTTGCTCCTTTGGGATTCCCATCTTTTCCAGGCAATCGGAGTACATGATGTCCACCGAGCTTCCATTGTCCACGAGGATTCTGCATACGGTGTGGTTTTCAACCACTGCCTTCACTATCAAGGCATCATTATGGGGGAAATGAACCCCGTTTGCATCTTCTTCGGTGAATACCACTTCAGTACCACCGAATTTTGTTGTCTTTGTTGGCTTGGCAGTTGAGAGGTTCCAAAACCTCTCTTGGTACACCTGTCTTACCTCATGGGTGTAATTCTTTTAGATCTCCTTGAATCCCCCCAAGATATGGTCCCCCATGGATGGTCCTTATGACACCGACTGGCTCGTGATTTTCTCCCCGCCAATTGTCCTCCCGGTGCCGACCGTCGTTTCCGTGACCATGGCCTCTCCTATCAGCTTTAAATTCTTACAACCTCCCCTCACGGATTAGTCTTTCAATCTCATCCTTCAGGTTAGTGCAATCGTTGGTGTTATGACTGACTTCTCCATGGAACTTACAATATTTGTTTTGATTCCTTCGGTTTAGATCTGACTTCATAGGTTCTCGTCAGCGCAATAAGTTTCCCCGGCTGACCTAATTGAATACCCTTACATTCAGCTCATGATAGGAATCATAACGTTGGAATGGGTGAGGCTTCTGAGTTTCCTCTTGCCTTGGCTTCTTCATTTTCGGGGGGTTCAACGCCGACGTGACCTGTTTGTCTCTATTTCCTCCACCTCGTCATTTTCGATTGTCTTGTTTCCCCGAGGTCGATCCTTAGTTCATTCCTTTGTTTTTATTGGATCTATGCTCGGGATCGTTTGCTTCGGCTTCCTCAGCATTGATATATCCATGTGCCTGTGCTAAGAACTCTTTGTAGCTGGCCGGTGATTTTCGGTTCAGGTCACGCTTAAACGGCGTGCTCTTTTTCATACTAGATAGAGCCCTCATCAAAGCCTCATGATCCGTCATATCCGTTGTAGTGGCGACGGCTTCTCCGTACCTTGCCAGCCATTCTTTTAATGACTCGTTCAGTTTTTGATAAACCATTGTTAAATTTTGCTTCGGCAGGATATACTTTTTTACCCCAATGAACTGGAGGGAGAAGGATTCCTTTAATTCATCCCAGCTGGAGATGGAGTCTGGTTTGAGTGTCCGAAACCATCTTCAGACAAAATCCGTTAAGTGGTTCCGGAACGCTCAGCACATTATTTCCTCTGCATATCTATGCAGAAGTATGTGTCTCGTGTACATCTCTAGATGGTCGTCGAGATCTCCTCTGCTGTCATATGGTGGGATCTATGGGGACTTGTATTTGTCTGGGTGAGGTGGCGCCATGATTTCTGCGGTAAAAGGGTGGTCATGAGTTCGACTGTGAGTGATGTCGACATTAACCACCTGCGCCACCTACCCTAGGTTCTTTTGTAGGTGACTCACCTAGCTTTTCATATCCTTTTTCAAATTGACGACATCATCTGTGAACTTTTCTTCTAAGCTCGCCACGCGCTCCATGATGGCCTTTGCCTCCTCCGTTGAGATTGTGGAACTGACCCTTTTTTAGGCTTCTGCCTTCTTGGCATCCAGCTTGTTCCTCAGGTCTCCACCCTTTTGTACCGACCCTAAATCTCCTGGGATATTCCTACCCAGGTTTCGAGGTGGTGCTTCAGGGTTCTCCAAACCTCCTACTGCTCATTTCTCTTGGGCTCGTCGCCTGGCGGCCCTTTGTCGGCTACTGAGGGACTTGGACGGTTAAGGCCTCGGGTTATCCCCTCTGATATTTTCACTTTCCCTGATCCCTTCCGGGACATCGCACTGGTCACCAACATTCTGGTTCCCAGCGACGGTGGAACCCAGTGGTCTCGGGGCGTCCTCCAGAAGGGGCAGGGAGTTTCTCCCATCCATCCGCTCGACGGCGGTCATCAGTTCCCGAACCAAGTCAGTCAGAGCATTCAACTGGGCCTGCATCTGTACCGGGTCAAGCTGTGGCATATCCAGGGGTGGAGTTTCGTTCCTCACCCGAGATTGATTCCCCTGGCCGGGTTGATCTCCTCCGCCCCCACCGTCGAGCGGATGCGTGGCGTTCTCCTCCGTTTGGCTACCTTGATTTGTAGCGCTATTTTTTCCTCTTCTCGGAGGCATGATCGTTCGTTATTTCTTAGTGGTCTCGGGTCTTGAATACACGAACCAGAGATTCTAGGTTCGGTCCCCAGCGGAGTCGCCAATTGTTGACGGTGGATTTTTGTCAACAACATTACGCCGGATTACCTCTCGGTAGTCCGTTGGGTTACCGGCCAAAGCTAATTATTTTCTCGGATTTACACAACTGATTGTGTTTATTTTTTAGGTATATTGAGAGAGGTATTGATTTGCTATTTGAACAGAAGTAGAAAGACACGGGTTTATAGTGGTTCATTCTATCAAAAAAGAGCTACATCCACTGCTTATTGTATTTATCTTTGTTCTTCAATTGTTACAAAACGACTCCCCTTTTCTCTCTGGGGCTTTGCCCCTTTTATACCCTAGAGATTACATGTAAGGGTGGATCATCTCAGGGGATTCTCTGATGGTTTTCCTCAAGTAGACTATGACCCTACCTGCCTAGGCCGTATCATCTCAGCACCTTTTGGATTGTTCACTCACCTACTTTGTCTACTATTGCGGCTATGCGGATCCTTTGTGATTTCGATTGGTCTGTTCTAGGCAGTTTATGGGCATGAAATCATTTCCTGTGCTACTGACCTTCTCTAAACCCAGACGTAACCTAGGGATTTCCCCTTGTCACCTTAGAGGTCTTTCTTGGGATGTGGACCTATTTACCTGCATTCTGCCCTCTGCGCCTACACTACTTCATAGAGCGCAACCTCTGTCTCGGTCGACCGCATCATGGTATTGCTTTTGCGAACAAATCATGCAGGCCTCGAATGTTTGAATCGTCCCATATGATCGGCCTTTTCACCCGATGGAGGGGGAAATGAGTTTTAGGCGTCGACAGCTACCTGACGTGGCAAGTATAGGGCCACGTGGAGCATGGCCGTCATCTGACGTGTCAACGCATATTTTCCCACCCAACAATAGATATGAACGAAGAATACAAAAACAATAGTATAGACCAACAATAAAAAAAACGATCTGAGAAATGGAAAAATGAAGAAAAACAAATAAACACCAACCTTCTCTTATCTGATTTCTTTGTATGAATGCCAAATAAGGAATGAAGGTCACAGAAGAGAAAATCGAGAAAAAAGATGGCCACAAACGAACGAATTCAAAAATGAAAATAAGAGGGAAAAGAATAAGGCTTAGTTTGGTATTGCTTTTCCATCCCAAAATCAGCTTCTGCTTGTAGTAGAAACTGATTTTAGTGTTTGGTAAATCTCCTCAAAAGTGTTTGGTAAATCTCCTCAAAAGTGTTTTTTGAAGAATTTTTCAAGAATCTATAGCCAAAATCAGAAGCAGTCTAAGACAACTTTACCTTTTAGATTGTGCGGGAATTAACATAGTACAATTAACGAAACTTTCATAATACCCATAATACCCCTAATAAAATTTAAAATTGACAATCTTCTCAATCTTAAATTCAGACTCGTAATATAATATAATATAATATAATATAACATAACATAATCGTAATATTGTAACAAATAATATCATAATTATATTAATAGCTCTAATATAATTATTTTATCATATAAAATGATATTATAATAATATTATGATAATATGATATTATAATTATAATATAATTATAATATGATATTGTAATTATTATTTTATAATATATTATATATTATAGTATATTGATATAATTATATTTATTATATTAATAATAATATAAGAATTAATATAATTAAATATTAATATAATCTTATAATTCTAATATTATTATATATTATAATGTATTACACATGCTTATATAATATATTAATTAAAATATATTTGTTTAATATAATATAATAATGAATATATAATATATTATATTATATTATAATATAATATAATTGTAATTTTTAATTATATTATAACTGAAATATTAATATTTATTATGTATTATTATAATATATTTTATAATATTATAATTATATTAACAATTTTAATAATATTATTATATTCTATATCATAGTTATATAATATGTTATTAATATATTATATAATAATAGTTTTTTATTATATTAAATATAATAATAAATATAGATTATATTGTAATTATATATATTATATTATATTATATTATAATTATAATTTTTAACTATCTAAAGAAATTCAACCTCATAATTTCTGAAACGTTATTACTCTGATTTTAAAACCAACACAACTATTATAGTTATAGCTTACCAAACAATTTTAAATTTTTAAGTGTTAATTTTAAATTTGGCCTAAAGAATAAAGGTCGTTTTACTTTGGCCTCTATTTAATTTAAAATAGTACAAAACTTACTATTGAGCTTTTCATAAGTTATAATTTTAATATTTTTTTTTCAGTAAAACGTAATTTTTTATAGTTTTAATCATGTTTGGATCACGTGTCTGCTTGTAACGCCCGTATAAACATTGTGATAAATTATGATTTTTGATTTTAACACTTAAAATTTAAGTTTTTTGTGATAAAAAAAAATTATAAAATAATTAATAATTTAAATTTGAGTATACCAAATAAAATGAGCTTAAGAGGGGTGCGGTTGTGAATTAAGAAAAAAAAAAAAAAAGGACGTTATGTAAGTACATCGGTACTTAGCCAATTGACGAAATCACCCCCCACACCAGCGGTAAAAAAAAAGTTCAGAAGTGATCGCTCTCTCTCTCTCTCTCCCTCGCTAGATGCTTTGTACGTTTGTGGAGGACTTGAAAATATATTTTATTATTTTCCATTTTTTCCACATCTGGGTTTGCACCGGACAACCTTAAACAACAGGCATTTGTCATGTTTGGTAAATAAACACTCCTATATTTGTCTCTTTCCAATCTCAATTTCCTTGTTGACTTTTCTCTATGTTTTTTCTGGTCTCAGTTCTTTTTCTTTTGTTTGTATATTCAGGTCCTTGTTTGCAGAATTTTTCGCATCTTATACAAAGGGGTAAGTCGGTCCTCGTTGAAGGTTTTTTTTTTTTTTTTTTTTTTTTTTTTTTTTTTTTTTTTGTGTGTGACTTTTTCTTCATAACGTCTTGGCTATTAATGGGGTTATACGGCTCATTTGAAAAAAAAAATAAAAAATTGCTGGTGGGTTTAGGATTTTTTTATTTTTTTTATTTTTTTTTTTATGAATTTGAGGTTTTGGAATGAAACTTAATGTCAGTTAAGATATTGGATTTTTGGGTCAATGTGGAACTTTCAAGGTTGTCTAACTCCATTTTTTTCTCACACTTTGTTAACATGTGATTTTTGCAAAGGTTGAAAGTTTATGTGAATTGAATTGGGTATTTGTTTTAATAACTATTATTTCCTGAATTTTATTTATTTATTTATTTTTACGTGAGCTGATTTGCTAATAATTTTATAGGTTTTTGGTGGTGAAGATGATATGTTGGTTTATGTAAATATTAGAGATCTTTAATCACTGAAGAGGGTTGAAAGAGAGAATGCTATCTGTTCAGAAATGGAGATTCTCTTGGTCTCTGATTGCCACAATTGCTTCTCTTTTGGCACTGGTTTCAGTGGTTCATCTCTTCTTGTTTCCTTTGGTGCCTCGTTTTAATTACTTCAGGCTCCCCCAGACTTCATGTGTTCCCATGAATGGATCATCTGAAGTGAAAACTGGACTTGTTAAAGAAAGGCAAAGTTCACAACAGCCTATTGATCTAGATCTCCGGTTTCCTTCCGACTTGCACAATGCAGTTGTTTATCGTGGTGCCCCGTGGAAGGCCGAGATTGGTTGGTGGCTGGCTGGGTGTGATTCAGTTGCTAAAGAAGTTAACATTGTTGAGGTGATACGAGGATTCTATTCTGTTAAAACACGGATCTTGTGTGTGTCATTTAACAAAACTCCTTGTGGTTTTTCCTTTTACCCATATGGGGTTAGCTCAGATGGTGGGAGGGGAGGGGTTTGGGTTAGGGGTCTCAGGTAATGCCATAGGCCCCATTCAGGAAAAAAATAAAATAAAATAAAAAAGCCTTTTAAGGTTGGCTTTTACTTGGCTTCCCTAAACTTCTTGTTTGGTTGACAGATTATTGGTGGCAATGGCTGCAAAAATGACTGCTCTGGCCAAGGCGTATGCAATCGTGAATTGGGACAATGTCGGTGCTATCATGGATATAATGGTAAGTATCTCTTTTTTTCTCTTCCTTTTCTCAATTTGAAAAGTGTTGGTTAATAAGAAGCATATGCAAGTGGTTACTTAATTCTGATATCCAATTATACTTTGTTCTGTTGTGTCAAAATTTCTATGATGTTAATAGTTATGAAATCGTGATTGAAGAAATGGAAATAAGTTGATACTTTCAATTTATTAAGCTCTCATATGATTGATCTTCATTGGCTGATAAAATCTGCTAAAATTGCAGGCAAAGGATGCTCTGAGAGACTGCAATTGAACTGCAATTACCCGGCGTTACCAGATCTCCCACATGGGAGATGGGTTGTCTCTATCTGTCCTGCTCATTGTGACACAACAAGAGCAATGTGCTTCTGTGGGGAAGGCACGAAATATCCCAATCGTCCTTTGGCAGAGTCGTGTGGCTTTCAGCTTAAGTAAGCGTGATTAGATCCTCATAAGGCTTTCATTATAGTATTACAGGTTAGAGAACGCGAGTATGAAATGTATTGACACTTCTATCAGGTTACGCTCTGAACCAGATGGTCCCAAACTGACTGATTGGGCAAAAGCTGACATGGATGTATTCACAACTAATGGTAGTAAAATAGGATGGTGCAATGTAGACCCAGCCGAAGCGTATGCTAACAAGGTGCAATTCAAAGAGGAATGTGACTGCAAATATGATGGTCTCTGGGGTCGGTTCTGTGAAGTGCCTGTTCAAAGTACTTGTATTAATCAATGTTCAGGTCGTGGACACTGCCGTGGTGGATTTTGTCAGGTGACTACACTGAGAGGATTGTGGTGTCCTGTTTTCTTTAGAGAGGGTTAAAAAAAACTTGGGCAGCCATCAAGTTATCATTTATAGATAAGTGTGACGTTAGGAAAATAAATTTTGAACTGAATACTATTGGCACAAGCGACCAAAATTAGGAATTTAGAACCCATTTATAATTAGCATAAACCATCTCAAATAAAATTTTCCATTATGTAATTTCCCTTTGTTATCTGTTGTGTAACCGAGTTTATGCATGTTCCAGTGCAACAATGGTTGGTATGGAATAGATTGCAGTGTTCCATCCGTCATGTCATCTATTAGAGAGTGGCCTCAATGGCTTCTTCCTGCTCATCTTGAAGTTCCAGATAGTTTGCATCTCCGCAAGAAACTCGTCAACCTCAACGCTATTGTAAAAAAGAAAAGACCCCTTATTTATGTCTATGACTTGCCACCAGATTTCAACAGCCTGCTTCTTGAGGTGATAATGAACTTAATTTTTTTGTTTTGTTTTTTTGTTCATTTTTTTTTTTTTTTTTTACCTGCCAAGAGCAAGAGTGTTGTTTATTTAATTCGTTAAGTGCTTTCTTGTAGGGACGCCATTTCAAGTTAGAGTGTGTAAATAGAATATATGATGAACGTAATGCTACCTTGTGGTCAGACATGTTGTATGGTGGCCAGGTATAAATCAGAACTGTGATCTGTAATAAACATAATAAAACTATAAAATGCTTAGGGTATTTTCCTTTGTTATGTCACTACTTTTGTAGGTAGCATTTTATGAGAGTCTCTTAGCAAGTCCACACCGCACTTTAAACGGTGAGGAAGCAGATTTTTTCTTTGTACCTGTTCTTGATTCGTGCATTATAACTCGGGCTGATGATGCTCCTCACTTGAGCATGGAGGTATGCTTTTAAACATTAATTTTACTTTCTTTTATATGAAGCCATATTCTTAAGCTAATGGGATTGGAAAATAGAGCTTTACTTTGTCTACCTCGTTTCTTGATTCTGAAAACAGTTTCGCATTTAGGTTTGTGTAGTCAGTTTTCTCTTTAGGCCATTGTTTCTCATGCGATTTATTTTTGGTATATTCCCTCATCTCTATTCAATCTCCTTGTTTCTTTGTTAAATCCTCAGCATCACTTGAGCAAAAAATAAGTAAATAAAAATCTGTCAAATGCTTTATGTAATACTATAGTATGCGCACAACACCTGGAAATTTTTCAGAATCACAGGGGCTTGAGGAGCTCTCTCACTCTGGAATTCTATAAGAAGGCATATGATCACATTGTTCAACAATATCTGTTTTGGAACCGCTCATCCGGAAAAGACCACATTTGGGTATGATGCAAATAAGAGTGACAATAACAAGGAGAGAAAATGCTTACTATTATCATTGCTTGTCTATTATTTAGTTCTTTGCAATTTTGAAGTAACAATTACAGTAAGTATGTTAATGAGGACACGTCTATATCTGAAGGCAGTTTTTCTCGTGGGATGAAGGTGCTTGCTATGCCCCTAAGGAGATTTGGAACAGCATGATGTTGGTTCACTGGGGTAATACCAACTCCAAGCATAATTATTCAACGACAGCCTACTGGGCTGACAACTGGGACAGTATTCCTTCTTCTACAAGAGGCAACCATCAGTGCTTTGACCCGCGTAAAGATCTTGTTGTTCCTGCCTGGAAAAGACCTGATGTCGACTCCTTAAGATTGAAACTTTGGGCTAGGTACACTGTTGATTTAAAGCAGTCTCATTGCTTATATACCTCTTGGCGAAATATAATAATATTGGAGTGTTGGTTCTTTATTTTCAGAGCACTTGAGAAGCGGAAGACCCTTTTTTACTTCAATGGAAATCTGGGACCAGCTTATGAGCATGGAAGACCCGAAGCATCGTAAGTAAACTTACAAGCAGTTTGCAAATCTTGCTAGGAAATGTGTAGGTTTTAAAATCGTATATAGACAACCAATTAAGTGTCCGTTGTCAATAATATTGTTCCTATTTCTCTTCTTCTTCTTCTTCTTTTTTCTTTCAAAATAAAATTAAAAAAAAAAAAAAAAAAAAAAAAAAAAACTTTGATAAGTCGTAAAGATGAGACGTTGAGAATCAGTGATGTTTATTGAGTTGTAGAAGAAGTGGGGTTTTTTTATCTTTGATTTTTGGTATATTTATGTACTTAGTTGCATAAGCTCTGACATGAATATGGTGATATTTATGCAGGTACAGCATGGGAATCAGACAGAAACTAGCAGAAGAATTTGGATCAAGCCCGAACAAGGAAGGCATGCTTGGGAAACAACATGCAGAGGACGTGATTGTTACCCCTCTACGTTCCGTGAACTATCACGAAGCTTTAGCTAGCTCCATTTTCTGTGGGGTATTTCCAGGCGATGGTTGGAGTGGACGGATGGAAGATAGCATTTTACAAGGGTGTGTCCCTGTGATCATTCAGGTGTTATTATTATTATTATTATTATTTTTTTTTTTTGTATCCCTGTGGATTAGCTTATCATAACATCGTTGAAAATCTAGTTTCTTAGACTTGTGAGCTATTGAGTGATGTCTAAATCTGGCGAATGTCAAAAGACTTAAAAGGCATAAAAGAACTATGGAGTTATTTTGGAGTGGCTTTATGATTATTTTTCACTCGGAATTGACAGCATCTTACCAATTTGGTCAAAATAAGAAGTAATCAAAATTCATGTTTCTTATGTTTTGTTCCTTGTTTAGGATGGGATTTACCTACCATATGAGAATGCGCTTAACTATGAAAGCTTTGCTGTTCGGTTACGTGAAGATGAAATTCCAAACTTGATAAACATTCTTAGGGTAAACTCTTTGTTTCTTTTCCTAGTTTTGAAAATTTATTAAAAAGTTTGAAAGCATTAAGATGCCTTATTGTTTCCCTTTCCAATCCTTCCAGGCATTTAATAAGACAGAAATAGAATTCAAGCTAGGAAATGTGCAGAAAATCTGGCAGAGATTCTTGTATCGTGACTCCATTATGCTTGAAGCCGAGAGGCAAAACACCACTTATGGCCGAAAGGAAAGTTGGGCGGACGAATTCTCACAATTAGTTGAAGATGATGTCTTTGCAACAGTTGTACAGGTATTTTATCTCATCATATCAAATTCATATCAATATTTTTTGAGTAGTGCCAGGAATCCAACTCTTTAATACCAATGCACGTGGCAGGTGAGTTGGTATCTTTCTATCGGTAAATGTAACCTTTTAATAGTAACGGTTTTTTAGATAACCTACCAACAAAAGAATGACAATTCCCATGTCCCGTCGGAGTTCATATTAAAAAGTTGGAGCCCATACCATTAATATAATATCTTGAATTTTAACTGCTGTACATGTTTACAGGTCTGTGATTCTGTATTTAAAGCTCGTTATCCTAATTGATCTGTTCTTAATCAGATTCTGCATCACAAGTTACACCATGATCCTTGGAGGCAAAATGTTACTACCAACAAGGATTTCGGGTTATCTCAAGAATGCTTGAAAAAATCCAAGTGAAGAGCTGTGTTTATACTCGTAAACGCATTCGAAGAAATTGTTCTAGCTGAAATGAAAAAGGAAAACGAAGTTGAACTTACTTTCAAGTGGTGCAAATCTAAACAAGTTTCTTGAGCTGAAAGCAAGGAATATTTGATTAAATACAAGCTTGAAGGCGATGTTTTCTTGTAGGTACTCCATTCCAGCAAATTCTTTTATTAAAATTGGGTAAATATACAAATTCTCTTCGTTTTTTTTTCCCTAGAGCAATGTATACATCGTAGATACTTTTTTTTTTTTCTTAGCAAAACTTTTGATTTGTTTGGTTACTTTATTTGTTATTTATAATAAAAGTAATGGTATGGTGTAACATTCGGTTAAATTAATTGAGATTAATTAATTTAATTTGATGGTTAGTGTTAATTAATCCGATATCAGTGAAAGAATTTCAGTTACAATTATCACGTAAGTACCTTTCCTTTTAAAAATGATTGTGTTGAAATTGACACTGTTGTCCCCCGAACAGTTTTAAAGTGTCGGTAGCTAATTTTTCGGAACATAAATAATGAGTCATTTTATACTCTATATAAATTGGGCTTTGAAATTAATCATAAATTCATAATATTTGCTAGAAAACCTAAGCCCATTTTCCCTTTTTTCTTTCCCTTTTCTTTCTTTCTCTCCATTTCTCTCCTCTCGCACGTCTCTCTATCCTTTCTTTCTCCACGCCGGCCAAACACTTCGATGAGGATTTTGGTGTGCGTTTTGACACCTTCCGGCTTGTTGGAAAGGTCCCAATGAGCTGAGCATTTTGACAGGTCACACGACCTCAAACTACTCCGAATGAAGCCGCAATCGCCAGTCAAAGTTCTAAAAACAATCGAAACTTTCGATCGCGATATCTCTTTCGTCCGATATCCAATCGAGGTGATTTCAGTTCCTATAGATTCAGAATGAAGAGACGAAGAAAACTCGACCATTTTTGCAGCTTGTCGCTAGTTTAATTAAGTTAATTTTTAAATTAAATTCCAATAATCACAGTCTCATCTTTGGGGTCGTGACAAAATTAAACCGGTCTATTTAACAAAAATCACAGAAATAAATACATAAATATCAAGATAGTTTACTCTTGAGACTTTCTTTTACAAATAATATTAAAAAAGTCCATAGATTTAAACTTTACACATCTCAGGGAAATGCCGACCAATACAGATCATATACAAATATACAGTACAACTTTAGAATTTAAAAACTGTAAATTTCTAATTAAAATAAATCACCTCGTATCTCGAGCCTTCAATTCGTTGGCATCAGCTTACCACATTGCTAGTCAAGCTACTAACTCTGGTGGGAGGGGTTAAAACATTGAAAATAGAGGAAAAATGAGTGAAATGCCCAGTATGATATATTTAAGAAAACTTTATAAACAAGTAAATAAATAAATAAAGATATCCAGTTCAAACACTACAGCTGGAACCTAACATCTTTTTTCTGAAAGGAAGTATAAACTTTAAATTCCGTATTACAGGCATCAACAAGTAATTTGTAATATGATAAATTACTTACACAACCACAAGCACAAGCCTAAACACCACCGTAGTGGTCCTGTCCGGGTTTTGGGTCTTGCTCCTAAGGATACAATCTTCATATCCTATCTAGGCCATCAACGGGCTTACCAGTTCACAAGATATCTTTTCTTAAGAAACAATTCATTAAAACTTGAAATCAGTTTATTATGAGATCAAGAGCAATAATGTGTTTTTCTTTATCAAACATGTTTTTGTCTTTTAAAAACATTTACATGGCCAAAATACTTTAAAACAGACTAACAAGGATAAGGGAAGAATATCCTACCTCTTGGCAATTTAATTTACGGATAACTTCACGCTGTCTAACAGTCTATTCTTGAAGCTCCATGTCCGATCGTGTCGCTAGTTCTGCTTGCCATACTTGTCGGGTCCATAATTGTTTTAAAGCCCTCTTGACCTAGATGTGTTGGATAGCTTGCTCTAAACTTCAACGAATTCGTTCGATTCGCCTTGATTTACGTGCACAGTACCAGTAGATTTTTCAACATAGTGGAATTAGCACCAACGGAAGACACCGCTGCGTTTAGCACATTGAAATGAGTCAGGATATGGTCTTGGATCGTTGACCAGAGGTCGGGAGGTTGCTGAACAGAAGCTCACCAGAATCTGACCATCAGCGACAGCGGCGGCAGAGATTGCCGGAGCATATTTCTGCCATGGACTTGGCTCTTAGCCACCCTAAATCGACCCTTCTAAGTTCAATGGTGTAGTCAATTTCACACAATTCAGCCCCTAAAACTACAGATCGGGACCGACAACGTCAGTAAAATCTTTCAACTCAAATATCAGATTTCTGACAATGAAATCTTAAAATTGGTTAAAGGGTTTTCTTACCCGTGATCTTAGTGTTTTGACAACAAAATCACGGCGATCCAACGGTTAGATCGTCGGAACCACCCCTTACCTCCTCGGATGGGGGCCGTGGCTCTGTTTTCCGGCCAAACGGTGACGGTTGAAACTGGTCGGGATCAACTCGTCTTTCAGTTCTAAACCTAGTAGTGAGGGTGGTGCCAACCAAAACTGGCCGGAGATGGAAAACCGAAGGTGGCGGCGAGTGACTTTTCCGATGACTTTGACTGCGGCGTTTTGGCCAGCGATGAGCTGCAAAAATGGTTAGGTTTTCTTCATCTCTTCATTCTGAATTAGTCTGAATCTATAGGAATTGAAATCACCTCGATCAGATATCGGACGAAGGAGATATCACGATTGAAAGTTTCGATTGTTTTCAGAACTTCGGCCAGTGATTGCGGCTTCGTTCGGAGGAGTTTGAGGTCATGTGACCTGTCAAAATTCTCAACTCATCGAGAGCTTTCCAACGAGCCGGGAGGTGGTAAAAACAAACACCAAAATCCTCATCCGAGTGTTTGGCCGGCGTGGAGAGAGAGACGTGTGAGAGGAGAGAAAGAAAGAAAAATGAAAGGAAAAATAAAAAATGAGCTTAGACTTTTTGGGCAAATATTATGATTAGACTTCAAAGCCCAATTTGAATAGAGTATGAAATGACCTATTATTCCTATTCTGAAAAATTAGCTACCGACACTTTAAAACTGCTCGGGGGACAGCATTGTCAATTTCAACCCAATCCTTTCTAAAAGGAAAGGGCCTTACATGATAATTATAACTGAAATTGTTTCACTGATATCAGATTAATTAACAATAACTATCGGATTAAATTAATTAATCTCAATTAATTTAACAGGATGTTAATTACACCCTACCCCCTTAAAGAAATTTCATCCTCAGAATTAAAACAAAACCTGGGTAACGGTTAAACTTGCGAAAACAACAACAATGAAATGCAAGAAAACAAACAATGTTACCAATTTCATCACTTTGCGACTCCTTGTGTTTTCTTATATGATCACGGCTTTTCGTATATCAACGAGGTGAATTATCATCTCTATACACATGTCTAAACTTTCAACTTCTAACGAGAAGGGTTATACAAAGTTATAGAATTAGTGAACAAGAAACATCACGAACGTGATTCTTGCACATTACTCAAAAAGTTCTAGATTCTCAACATCTAGCCAAGCACCTTAAGCTAAGTACTTAGGGAAGTCCTTCACTTAGTTCTTTATCTAAAAGAATCATTCAATTCGCCCAGTTCTTTAATCTCACATATGGGTTGATTTGACGTCTGTTACGGAAACACGTGCAAATTGTATTACATGTCTCCAAATGGTAGAATACTGGTTCCTAATGAAAATAGACATCTAGGACTTTCTAATGAGTTATTACATGCTCTATTTTAAATATTCTAAGCCTTTCAAATACATCTAGCAAGAAATTTAAATTATGAAATTTTAACTTTTCAAGGCATTTCAAAAAAATTTTATGTGAAACTTCAACTACGTACATCTCAGCCTACAAAACTCCAAATGGAGTCATTCTAAGTGCTACACGTCACTAATGACACACATTAAATGGTAGGCTAAGTGTCTTAAGTGTCACAATCTCAGTTCTAGGAGTTGGGGGTTCAAATTCACACTTTTCATCTCGGTCTACAAAACTCCAAACGGAGTCATTCCAAGTGCTACACGTCACTAATGACACACATTAAATGGTAGGCTAAGTTTCTTAAGTGTCGCAATCTCAGTTCTAGGAGTTGGGGTTCAAATTCCAGTTTCTGAATAAAGTAGACAGATAGAGCTTCGAAACGAGTTACCATATGTTCAAATCCGAGTTCTCTAACTACCTCAAAAACAGTTTTCAAGAAATCAAAATTCTATTATTTTCTGGTTTTGACAGCTTTTTAAAGGTTTTTACATGAAACTTGCAATGCGCACAACTCGGGTTACTAAACTCCAAATGACTTGATTCCAACTCCAACACGTAACTAATAAAATGTTCTAAATGGTAGTAACATTGGTTTAGATGCAGTAATACTATTTCAAAAAGTACGGGTTTCAGTTATTTGTTTTATCGATTCTTAGAAAAGACAGCTTTGGCAGCTGTTACGAGAATAATCATAAAATATTTCACACAGTCTCAAAAATTACAAATTCAGTGCCTAATAAAAGTAGATATCTGGGGCTTTTCAAAGAGCTATCATAAGCTTAGTTTCACAATAGCGTTTTGACCTCAAACTCTCTCTCCTCTCTCTCGATAATTGGTCATATGTGCATTATTTCTTGAGTTTTTATTTATTTATTTATTTCATGCAACTTCCCAATGGCAATGTCTTCCACGATTCTACCATATTTTTTAAAAAATTTATTTTGGGTGCTATTAATATGTGGTTTAAATTTGACAAATTCGTCAAAGAAACAAATTCCGTCCCTATTTAATCGGATGACTTTTTTTTTTTTTTTTATGAATGGACCAAATACTTTTAGAATGTGCATGCGATTGTGATAAATACTAAAAAAACTTTTTGGCCACATTTTGATGCAAGACCCTACCTGGAACAGCAACTAGACTCTGAATGAAGGCCGAAGGAATTGGAATGTCAATGAATCGCAACGACTGTTCCATCCAACCAAACCACAAACTACAAGCAACAACGCTGCCAATCTTTTAACATAAAGGCATCAGTTTCACCCCATAGCTGAGCAAGCCGTGCAGTGATTCGAGGTCACAAATTGTTAAAAGAAAAAATAATATATTTGTTATCCTTTCTAGGCGATCAGAAAATAAAAACATAGTTACTATATTTAAAATAATTACGTATTTATAAAATAACGTCTCAATTCATCATATTTTATCATATCTAAGACTCCAAACAAAGGGCATTAGCGGACATTAACCATCCAAAAAGATCAGTCCAAGTAAAATATTTTTAGATTAAACCAATTTCTATTTGTCACTCGCTCTAGAAGGTTCTTGCATTGAATAGAGATTGAACCTACCTTGATAAATCAAATCTGCCACTTTTAAACCAAAGATTGTACCAACATCAGTAAAAAAAAAAAAAAAAAAAAAAAAAAAAACATTAGCGGACATTAACCATCCAAAAAGATCAGTCCAAGGGATAATTGACAAGTAAAATAAGGTCGAAATAATACAAGTTTATTCAAATTAAAATATTTTGAGATAAATTCGAATTATTTTTTATTTTTGAAAGGATTCAAATTGAAATTTTAATTGGCTTACATTGTAGTTATTAGTTATATACCAAAAAGGAATAATATAGAAACCAAATCCTTTCCTTTCTTGGATTACGCACGCATATAAATGTACCCTATATACACACACACAGATATATATATATATATAATTCACATCCTACCCTTGCGAATCTCATCTTACCTTTTATATTGAAAAAAATAATTATTTTCATTAGAACAGATAAATCTTTCACCGCCACTCAAAAACCCTATACCCCTATAACCTCTTTTTTTTTTTTTTTTTTTTCTTTTTCATCTCACCAACAAATTACCCTCTTCTCTCTCCAAATTTGAGAAGACCAAAAGCCAAACGACAATCCAAATTCCAAGCCCGAGACCCAAAAAAAAAAAACAAGATTCTTCACATGTCGCAAACGAAGAAGATTGGGCGTGGCCGTCCCAAGAAAATCCCCTCCTCCTCCTCCACCACCACCACCACCACCACCACTGATAACATTCTTGGTCAACAAGAAAACCCAAATTATATTACGATCCAGAAAAGAGGAAGAGGAAGACCTAGAAAATACCCACCAAAGCCAAAGGGCAAGATTTTGAAATTACCCAAATTAGCCCCAATTCCTGACCTAGCTGTTTTGATGAAAACCCCAGGAATGGCCTCCGTTTGGGGCGCTGCGCAAAAGGGCAAAAGGGTCAACGTTGGAAGAAAAAGGCTTTCCATTTGCACGAAAGAAAACAACGAGGATTTGGGTTTTCCATCCACCGAGGAAATCAACTCGCCTTCGTCAGCAAAATCCTATTCCAATTTCAATTCCAATTCGGATTCCGATTCCAAATTAGAGGATTCCTGGTTCTCTGATATTGTGATTCCAGGCCCGATTCCAGACCTTGACGAATTACTGAGGGATCAACGGATTTTTTGGCAATCGGATTTCTTCTCTGATATATCGGATGATTGGGATGTTTTAGACAGTTCATTAAATTAGAGCACAAAAATTCTTTTCATATTTTTTTGTTACTAGCATGGGTTTGATTTTCTTTTTACTATCTTCCTCTTTTTTAGGTGTTTAACGTGTATACAATTTTTGAGTGTTTAATATGAGAATTTATATCATTCGTTATAATATTTTTTTATAAAATATACACTTTAAAAATAATTTTAAATTATAATTTTAAATTTATAACCAAACGTCCCCTTTATTTATTGAAAACATGATACAACGGGATGTTTTTTAAGATTTAATTAACTATTTGGTTTAAAGTTTAGATAATAATTTAAATCTATTTAAATTTTTTGAAAGAAGACACGTAATAAATAGCTTTAAGAATACAATTGGGCTTTAGTTAGTTTAGCGTCCCTAATTATGTTGGCTTAGCTGAGGTTACCTTTTCTCCAATGATTTATTTATTTATTTATTAAATGGTTCCAGAGAACTCTTTTTTTTTCGAAAAAGTTTTGGGGCGGATCTAGAAGCAGAAGGATATGGGTTACATGCATTTAATAATTGAATGTATATATTAAAATGAGAGCTTCTCTAATAGAATTAGAAAAAATAAACCAATAATTTCTATTTTTTATTTGTTAAATTTATGTTAAAAATTATTTATTTTATATATTTTTTTAATTTAAAATAATTTTAATTATATTTAACGGTTAGAATACAAGTCCTACCAGTTTGTATTCTCCAAAAAGAGGGGAAAAAAAAGGACTATGGTTTTCCAACTTGAATATTGGATGCGCATGTCAATATATTTTGGCCTTGTTTGGTTTGACGATTTTAATTGTTAATTTAGTTTGAGTTGTGGTGATTTTAAATTATGGTGTATTAAATTGTGATTCGAACTGGTGTTTAGATATGTAAATAAATTATAATTTAAATTTGAAATAAAATTTAAACTGTGTTTGGATAAAGTGTTAAAAACTGTCATTAGAGTTTTGTATCAAATCTTATAAAATCTCATTATAAATGATATCTAAAAATATGCAATATGGATGAGAATTTGTTCATCTCTTCATTATGAACACATTAAACAAAATCATCTCAATCGAAATTAAAACGTATAAGTTATGACATTTTTAAGCTTGAAATTAAAAAGATAGAAAAAATAGAATCATAATTATTTTCACTATAAAAAATAATTAGAATTATTAAAATTTAAGGAGGTGGTGAATTTTAAATAAGGATTTGAACTATTATTAATAGTTTGACTTATCCTTAAATTGTCATCTTTCATATTGAACTACGATTTGAATCCTAAACGGGATACTCAAAACAAAGAGGGACTTTAAAACTTGATAACGCCACTTTTCAATTAGCAAGAACGAAAAAGTATAAGATTATGTGGAAAAAAATTAAAAGGATAGAAAATCTATTAAAAGACAAAAAAAAAAAAAAAAAACCTCAAAAGTAAGAAAAAAATTAATCTTACCCATCAAGACGAGCGTTTCAATCAAAACGCTTGTTTTGGCCCAGTTATACTGTTCAAATGAACATTATTTATTGCCTCTTATTAATATAATTAAATTAGATTAGATTATATACTTCTTTTTTTTTAATTTTAAATCTATCTACTTTATTTTAAGATTTCCTTATTCTTGATTCCATTTTTAATACTACAAATTGTCATTTTATATTCTATGAATTCTCTTGTTCTCTCATCTAAACTTAAAAATGATCGTGTATTTCTTCCTTTTTTTTTATTTTTATTTTTTTATGTTTTACGTTTTTTGTCGTATGTTTCTCCCTTGCATTGATAATAGATGAAGAATTTAAAATCTAAGAAAAAATTTGAAACAAAAAAGATCATATTTGAATTACTGCTATTCAACTATTACACTGACTTTCTACAAATGATAAACTTCAATAACAAAATGATTATTAAAATAAGACGCAAATAAATTTATTAGTGTTTATTTTTCAAGTATGTGTTTAAATTATTTTTATGTAATCTGCACACTTTGTGCACTTTCCCTTTTAAAATAAAATTCAATAAATCTAAAATATTTATTTTTGTATGAAAATGGTTATGATTTGTTTAAATGACATTTTAAATAGACAAGAATATTGAACATAGGTATCAGAGATATCAATCGTATTGTGTTGTACTGTCATGACCATAATTGATAAGGCGCATGTATGATTAGTGTCGTGCTCAGTCTGTTCACTTAAAACTTCGTGTCGTGATTGTGCTTGGCACGCTCGACCAGACTCATAGACCCAAGCACATATCGTGCTCGTGTCATGCAGTGACATGCTCGTACTTATACTCGTAATTTTATCGTGTTTGGCACAATAGGCTTTTTGAATTGTTTTTGGTACTATGAAAAAAAGTTTTTAACACTTTTTAAATAAATATAATGTCATATTGTATTACTGAGCACAAATTTTTTAAAAAAAGGTAATCGAGTCATAAGTACTAATTTATGAACATAATTTTTCATTATGTTTAAATTATTGAGAGATGAGATAATTTATTGGGAATGATGTCCTAGAAGTATGAGATGTGATAGGATATTTATTACATATTTAATAAAAGAGTTTATTCATATTTTTATGTGCATATATTTATGAATATTTTATGAATACCAAATGAAAATTCCGTGATTATTTATGTGACCTTAAACATTGTATATAGGTGTTATATACGAGAGGATAATGTTTAAAGATAATAATAAAAAAGAGATGTTCGTAATGAATTTAATTAAAGTTCAGAATCTTTAATTAAAATATTATTAATACATGTCATTTCCATTTAGAATGGAATGGTATTGTCTGCAATGTTAATATAGTTGGATATTGAATGAGTGTATTACGCATAATGAGATTACTCGGTACGGATTCCGAGACCCTGAATCTTATTCCTTGTATTTTGGAGACATGATGAAGTAGGTAGCCGGGAATGTTATTATACGAGATGGAATCCATTCCTTCTTGAGAAAGAAGTAGATAAATAATTCTCTTGAGTGTTGATTCGGTACTTGGATTAGTAAGAGCGCTCTGGTTCATGAATGTGTTTTATGAATCACTATCCATTAGAGAATCAATAGTACTCAAGGATGAAGATATAATTAGAGAGGTTAACGGATTTGACCTAGCTCTAATTATGAATTATTTATGGAGAATTGATCTATATGCAGTGACTATATCAAATGGACACTTCACAATTCTCCATACGGGAAGGAAAAATTTTTCTCTAAAAAATTCTACATCGTGCATGCGTTGGTGTTTGTGGAAATTCGAGTGTTTATTCTAATCTGTTTTGCCTCAGGTGTGTCCACACACACGTCTTCGTGAATTTTAAGAATTGACGTGGAAGACATTGGTTTTCTAAACACAAGGCTTTGGAGCAAGGATTGTTCGAGGTCAAAGAACTCAAGTTATCATCCTAATCGACCGCCAGATATTATTCCTAATTGAGTTCTTAATAAATAAATTAATGTGATTAATTTATTCGTGCATAAATTAATATAATCTATAGAGTATTTCAAAGGTTTTATGAAAATTTTTGTTATTCTTGATCCGTTATCCCCACGCTTCCGCATCCGAATTCAATTGGGAAACCAACAATTGGTATTAGAGTGGTCTATAGACGGTATTAATTTATGCTCCGATTATTTGATAATCAAAATTAATATATTAAATATATGATATTTAATTATGTATGTATGTGATGGGTAGGCACTTGCATTTATGAATGTTTATATTTAACTCATGTTGATGAATGTATGGATGATGGATTTGGTCGTTAATTATATAGTTTCATAGATCACATTAAATTCGTTCAAATTAAATTATTTGTAATTTTATTCGGGATTAGAATTATTGTAATTCTAGGATTTGTGTACAATTAGGGTTTTTCAATTTTGAATCAAAAGGAAGCCCGGAAGATCAAGTTTGAAGATGCCCATATGCAACCCTGCATCTGCCCAGACTAGTGCCCAGAAAGCAGGCAGGGTGCGCCCCAGCGCGTGACCACGTGCGCCCAGACAGCGCGCGGTCAAACCGTGCGCGCGCGCCCAGCGCAGGGCCAGTCCATACGCGCGCGGACAGTCGTCCGCGCGCGCGCCCAGACATGCGGCCATCCCGTATGCACACCCAAGCGCGCGGCTAGCGCCCCAGATGCGGTGAATGGGCCCGAGGGTTTCTAAAACCCTCGTAATGCGTGCTGACAGACTTAGAAGAGTTTTGGACCCCGAAGAAGGTGAAATCTGACCCGAAGACGAAGAACAAAGCTGAAAAATGAAGAATTCAAGAATCAAAGACCCGTTGATGTAACAGAAGAAAATAATTATTGTAATTATTTATTTATTCGATTTGGTTGTAATTTATATTTTTCATGGGACCAGGTCAAATCCATCTCAATAGCCGATTGCATATATTTATATTTTATGTTGATAATTATATATTATATGTCCATGCATATAATATGCCATATAGATATATTGTGCCTACTCATATATTTTATAACAGGTCATGCATACATGCGCATTTATTATTATTTATTTTATTTATTATAAAAGAGTTTTAGAAAAATAAAATAAAATAAGAACCATGCGCTAAAATTGATTTAATATGATTAAATTGATTTAAGTTGCAAAATTGATTTGCAAAATAATGTTATATGTGAAATTGAATTTAAGAGTTGAATTTTAGAATTTCACATATCCGAAAAATAAATTGTTTATTTATCGAGTTTTGAAAAACATGAGATGATTTTCAAATAAAATACATATTTGTAAAATAATGAGTGGGGGAGGGTTGTATGACAATACGACCACTGGTCTCCATCATTAGTTCAACACTGTGAGATTCGAAAGGGGCTTCACGGCGTCACCGATTCCGCACTCCCTACGGAAAGTGTTCTTTCGGATCAATAACAAAGTTGACTTCCTAGCTATAAGATTCAAGGATGTATTTCCGGTTTGACCTACCCTACAGCGGCACTCTGGAGTTAAGTCTGTAGAATCTAAAACGATGGGTTACACTCATGAAATTATAATCAAATTGTTGATTATATTTTTGACCAAAATAACGGTAGTTGATAAATATGAAAATATGAGATATTTTGATTACATTTATTAATTGAGAAAGTCTAGATTCAATTTGTGATATTTTGACCTACCCTATGGCGGCACTATATTCGTGGTAGATTGGATTATTGTTGGCACCTAAAATTAAAACATGATTTATGTATTTTTCATGTGCATCATGCATCATATTTAATTGTGCTAAAAATTACATGCCTTGATATTCATGCACATAAATTGATTAGATGAATATTCTACTTATTTCCAGCAATATGTCAAATCCTATAATCTCACTACATGAAACTGAAACACTGACTAGAGATAAACTATGCGAAGTGGTAAAGTGACATAAACAACTCACATTCATGTGATGAATATAAGTTTGTCCCAAATGGAGGATTGTCCTCATGTCCCTAATGAAACCACTGTAGCTAACTGTTAGCTAGAGTTGTGCGTGATAATTCACAAGAAATATGAAGGCATGGAAACAGATTATGAGATAATGCAGTAATCAGATATCGTATCTGGGAATCCATATAAGAAAGGCTTGGATAAATACTGTAAGGGCCTTGACCAAAAGACAAATGGAAAGTCGTTTCCACCAAAATAAAGGAAAAGAATCAAGCGAATATGATTTGCTAGTTCTGAAAACATGTTTAGTAAAGGGTGACTCATATTCCTAGATAGTAGATTCGGGAGTTACTACTCATGTTTATTTTCTTTATTAAGTCTTAGTTGTCACAAGGAAAGTCGTTTCCATTGAGATAAAGGAAAAGAATTAAGCAAATACGATTTGCTAGTTTTAAAAATATGTTTTAGTAAAAGGGTGATTCCTTATCCTGGATAGTAGATTCGGGAGTTGTTAATCATGTTTGTTTTCTTTAAGTCTCAGCTCTTACAAGGAAATTGTTTCCCGAAACAAAGAAAGGAACTCAAGCAAATATGATTTGCTAGTTCTAGAAACATGCTTTAGTAAAAGGGTGATACCTTATCCTGAATAGTAGATTCGGGAATAACTAATCATGTTCGTTTTCTTTATTAAGTTTTAGCCCTTAAATGGAAATCATTTCGACCTAAACAAAGAAAAAGAATCAAAGTAAATAAGATTTACTAATTCTAGAAACATCTTTAGTAGAGGGTGATTCCTTGTCCTGGATAGTTGATTCGGGAGCAACTAATCATGTTTGGTTTTCTTTGAAAAATATTAGTTCTTACAAAGAACTTGCCGTCAGGGACTACACGATGGTGGGAATACCGCGAGGGTATTGGCAAAAGTAGTGGGAGAAGTTAGACTTCAGTTTTGGAAATACCTAGTTCTGAACATTGTTTATTTTCCCTCTAGGCATTAAGAGAAATTTAATTTCTAATTCCAAATTAATCTAGTCCACATCTTTTGAAATGCTTCTGATATTTGTTCTAGATATTTGGAAAACAGTTTATATCGTTTAAAGCGATGCTTGACTCACTATGTAATGTTAAAATGTTCAACAGTTACCGAACCTAAGAATAAGAAGCAAAAGATTTCTCACGATAATAACACATATTTGTGGCATCTTAGGCTTGGTCATATTAACCTAAACAGGATTGAAAGACTGGTAAATGATGGTCCTTTATGCGAACTAAAAGTTAGTAAGCTTCCAGTCTGTGAATCTTGTCTAGAAGGTAAAATGACCAAGAGGCCTTTCACGACGAAAGGAGAAAGAGCTACAAAACCCCTTCAGCTAATACATTCAGATGTATGTAGACTGTTAAACGTCCAAGCTAGAGGTGGTTACAAATATTATGTTGCCTTTATTGATGACTATTTGAGATATGGTTATGTTTACCTAATGCAACAAAAATCTGAAACTTTTAGAAAGTTTAGAGAGTTCTGAGCAGAAGTTGAAAAACAATTAGGTAAATCAATCAAGACACTTTGATCAGATCGAGGGGATGAATACCTGGACCAAGAGTTCTGGGATTTCTTGATTGAAGAAGGTGTGGTATCCTAATTGACTGCCCCCGGTACACCATAGTAGAGTGGTATAGCCGAAAGGGGAAATCGGACTTTGCTTGACATGATAAGATCAATGTTGAGTTATTCTTCACTTCCAACTTCGTTATGGGGTTATGCCCTAAGAACCACCGTGTATATTCTGAATCTACCACCATCTAAAGTCTATACCAAAGACACCCCTAGAGTTGTGGAATGGTCGAAAGCCAATTTTGAAGCATATTCACATATGAGAGTGTCCGGCTCATGTGATGAAACAATAGACTGTGAAGTTAGAACCAAGATCAGAAATATGCATATTTGTGGGATATGCAATGGGGAGGAGGATTATTTTATATAGTCACAAGATTTAAATGGTATTTGTGTTGGGAATGGTGTTCTAGAAGCATGAGATATAATAGGATATTTATTATTTAATTAATAAAAGAGTTTATTCATCAATTTATGTGCATATATTTATGAATATTTTATGAATATCAAATGAAAATTCTGTGATTATTTATGTAACCTTAAACATTGTATATAAGTGTTATATGCGAGAGGATAATGTTTAAGGATAATAATAAAAAACATTGTTCATAATGAATTTAATTAAAGTTCAGAATCTTTAATTAAAACATTATTAATACATGTCATTCCCATTTAGAATGGAACGGTGCTATCCGCACTGCTAATATGGTGAGATATTGAATGAATGTATTTCGCATAATGAGATTGTGTGGAACAAGGACACAGACACAATATGAATTTCTAATAATTTCCGTTAAGCATAGAAATT
>NW_010357497.1:133480-145547 GCF_000414095.1 Morus notabilis
TTAATGGATTCTACCTGGCTCTAATTATGAATTATTTATGGAGGATTGATCTATATGCAATGACTATATCAAATGGACACTTCACAGTTTAGAAGTAAATAATGTCTATAATTGTAGAGTTCAATTCCAAGTTTATAGTGGAGTAACTATTAGAATTAATAGAATTAATTAATTAATTAAAAGTGTTAAATTAATTATTAATTTTATTAGAGCTCGGGATTATAGGTCCATTAGTCCCCGTGTCGTCCTTGTAATTCTACCAGACAGACACAAAGGGAAAAAATGGGAATTTTAGAATTACAGAATTCTAAAATTAAATACTTAAAAAATAATTAATTGAGAATTAATTATTATTTAAATAATGTGATTATTTAAATTTGAATTTGAATCATGAACATAATTTAAATTTATCCTTTTAAACTTATTTGATAAGTTGTTCAATTTACAATTCAAATTAATTTAAGTTTGACTTAAATTCGAATTTGAATTTGAATTAAAATTAGACTATAGGATAAATGATGATTTTCTCTTCCTTCCCTATCTGCAATTGGCGCCACACACAGGGATAGGAAACCCTAGCATGGCCGGCCATAAGGGGATAAGGTAGAGGAGAATTTTTGTTCAAAATTCAAAAAGGAGAGAGAGATTTGATTCCTTCTAGAAGTTGGACTTCTACTCTAAGATATGATAAAAAATTGCGCGTGACAATTTTTTAACCTAATTTTAGAGGGGCTGGCCGAAATCCCTATTATAGAGAGAAGGAAAAATTTTTTCTCCCAAAACATTTCACATTGTGCATGCATTGGTGTTTGTGAAAAATTTGAGTGTTTGATCAAACCCATTTTAGTCTCGAGTGTGCCCATACACACGTCTACGTAGATTCAAATTCGAGTATTTGATCAAACCCATTTTAGTCTCGAGTGTGCCCACACACATGTCTATGTAGATTCAAGGAATTAACGTGGAAGACTTTGGTTTTCTAAACACAAGGCTTTGGAGCAAGGATCGTTCGTGGTCAAAGAACTCAAGTTATCATCCGAGTCGGCCTCCAGGTATTTTTTCTAATTGAGTTCTTGATATATAAATTAATATGATTAATTCATTCATGCATAAATTAATATAATCTATAGAGTATCTCAAAAGTTTTGTGAAAATTTTTGTTATACTTGATCCGCCCTCCACCACGCTTCCGCATCCGAATTCGATTCGATTACCAACAATTTGTATCGACAAATGTCACGTTTCTGGAGCATGACTATATGATAGTTTTCAAGTCCAGAAGCAAAGCAGTTCTAAAAAAGTTACTTTCCAATGAGATTATGCCACAATCGACAAGAGTTGTTAGAATGCTTAGAGATAAGATCACGATTCCTAATTAAACTCCTGTGGCACTCGTCATAGTGGGAGGGAAAGTAGGTTACCCGACCGGTATACCAGGGAAGCCCAAATCATCACTGCTGATGACGGTAAAGAGGATCCATCAACCTTTAAGGATGCGATGGATGATTCTAATAAGGAAAAATGGCAAGCTACTATGAAACTCGAGATGGAGTCTATGTACTCTAACTCAGTCTGGCAACTTGTAGATCTAACCGAAGGGGTAAAACCCACTAGATGCAAGTGGATCTTCAAGAGAAAGAGAGGAGCAGATGGAAAAGTGTAGACTTATAAAGCGTGGCTATGGGTTATACCTAGAAATAAGGAGTTGACTTTGAGGAAACTCTCTTGTCGGAAGCCATGCTTAAGTCCATCCGGATACTCTTGGCCATATGAGCATATTTTGAATATGAGATATGGAAGATAGATGTCAAAATAGCTTTTTTGAATGGCTATCTTGAGGAAACCATCTATATTGATCAGCCAGAAGGTTACATAGAGGAAGGCAAAGAGTAGAAAGTCTGCAAACTGTCGAGATCCATTTATGGATTGAAGCAAGCTACTAGATCATGGAACATCAGGTTTAATAAGGCTATTAAGTCTTATGGATTTGATCAAAACCAAGATGTATCGAACAAAAGAAAAGAAGACATTCTTGTTCTTTGCAAACCCGAATATATGATATTCAGTGGGAGTGGTCAGTCGTTGTCAGTTGAACTCAAGATTCGATCATTGGGTAGCGTTGTAGTGTATCCTTAAGTGTATGAGGAAAGCAAGAAACTATAAGATAGTTTAGTCAATGAAAGAGTTGTCTTTTAGCTGGATACACATACTTTGACTATGAGTCTTGCATGGATTTCAAGAGACGACATCCAAATCTGTGTTCACACTAGGTGAAGGAGTTGTGAAGTAGCAAAAGAAAGCAACCTGACTCCAGAAATTCTGATCTAGAAGTTGTTCCAGGCATAGATCAGTCATAGGCACCTAGAAAGTTTTAGGATTGGAGACATATTCTACTTGCTTTGGGACAAGTGGGAGATTGTTAGGAATGGTGTCCTAAAAACATGAGATGTGATAGGATATTTATTATTTATTTAATAAAAAAGTTTATTCATCTTTTTATGTGCATATATTTATGAATATTTTATGAATATCAAATGAAACTTCCGTGATTATTTATGTGACCTTAAACATTGTATATAAGTGTTATATGCAAGAGTATAATGTTTAAGGATAATAACCAAAAAGAGATGTTCGTAATGAATTTAATTAAAGTTCAGAATCTTTAATTAAAATATTATTAATACATGTCATTTCCATTTAAAATGGAACGGTATTATCTGCACTGTTAATATAGTTGGATATTCAATGAGTGTATTACGCATAATGAGATTATGTGGAACAGAGACATAGACACAAAATGAATTTCTAATAATTTTCGTTAAGTATAGAAATTCTAATTGAGTCTACTGATGGTCATATATAGAATGATCTTAATCCTGAGTTCTTAACAAACTCCTACTTAAGGATTTGTGTCTTTTGATTTACTTGGTACGGATTCCGATACCCTGAATCTTATTCCTTGTATTTTGGAGACATGATGAAGTAGGTAGCTGGGAATGTTATTATATGAGATGGAATCCATTCCTTCTTGAGAAAAAAGTAGATAAATAATTCTCTTGAGTGTTGATTCGGTACTTTGATTAGTAAGAGCGCTCTGGTTCATGAATGTGTTTTATGAATCACTATCCATTAGAGAATCAATGGTACTCAAGGATGAAGATATAATTAGAGAGGTTAACGGATTTTACCTAGCTCTAATTATGAATTATTTATGGAGGATTGATCTATATGCAGCGACTATATCAAATGGACACTTCACAGTTTAAAAGTAATTTATGTCTATAATTTCGAGAGTGCAATTTCAAGTTTATGGTGGAGTAACTATTGGAATTAATTTAATTAATTAATTAATTATTAATTTTATTGGAGCTCAGGATTATAGGTCTATTAGTTCCCGCGTCGTCCTTGTAATTCTACCAAACACAAAGGGTAAAATGGGAATTTTAGAGTTATAGAATTCTAAAAATTAAACAATCGAAAATAATTGATTGATAATTAATTATTATTTAAATAATGAGATTATTTAAATTTGAATTTGAACACATCTAGATTTATCCATTTAAACTTATTTGATAAGTTGTTCAATTTAGAATTCAAATTAATTTAAGTTTGACCTAAAATTTGAATTTGAATTTGAATCAAAATTGGACTGCAGGATAAAGGATGATTTTCTCTTCCTTCCCTATCTGTATTTGGCGCCTACCACAGGGACAGGATCACCTAGGTTGGTCGGCCATCTTGAGGATAATGAGTAGGAGACTTTTGTTTCAAATTCAAATATAAGATAATTAACAAGCTTTATCTTAGAGATAAAGATGGAATTCCTTCTAGGAGTTTGGCTTCTACTCTATAAATAAGAGAATAATAGAAAATTGTGAGACACAATTTTTGAACAATTTTTTGACCTAATATTTTATTGTGGCTGAAATTCTCTTATTGTGGGAAGGAAAAATTTTTCTCTAAAAAATTCTACATCGTGCATGCGTTGGTGTTTGTGGAAATTCGAGTGTTTATTCTAATCTGTTTTGCCTCAGGTGTGTCCACACACACGTCTTCGTAGATTCTAGGAATTGACGTGGAAGACATTGGTTTTCTAAACACAAGGCTTTGGAGCAAGGATTGTTCGAGCTCAAAGAACTCAAGTTATCATCCTTATCGGCCGCGAGATATTATTCCTAATTGAGTTCTTAATAAATAAATTAATGTGATTAATTTATTCGTGCATAAATTAATATAATCTATATAGTATTTCAAAGGTTGTATGAAAATTTTTGTTATTCTTGATCCGTTATCCCCACGCTTCCGCATCCGAATTCAATTCGGAAACCAACAATTGGTATTAGAGTGGTCTATAGACGGTATTAATTTATGCTCCAATTATTTGATAATCAAAATTAATATATTAAATATGTGATATTTAATTATATATGTATGTGATGGGTAGGCACTTGCATTTATGGATGTTTATGTATAATTCATGTTGATGAATGTATGGATGATAGATTTGGTCGTTAATTGTATGGTTCCGTAGATCGCATTAAATTCATTCAAATTAAATTCTTTGTAATTTTATTCAGGATTAGAATTACTGTTATTATAGGATTTGTGTAGAATTAGGATTTTTTGATTTTCAATCAAAAGGAAGCCCGGAAGATCAAGTTTGAAGATGCCCAGAAACAACCCCACATCTGCCCAGACCAGTGCCCAGAAAGCAGGCAGGGGCGCCCCAGCGTGAGACTAGTCCGCGCGCGCGTGCCCACGCTCGCCCAGGTGCGCCCAGACAGCGCGCGGTCAGACTGCGCGCGCGCGTCCAGTGCGCGGCCAGTCCATACGCGTGCGCACCCAGACGCACCCAGGTGCGCAGCTAGCGCCCCAGACGCAGTCAATGGGCCCCGAATGGGCCCAAGGGTTTCTGAAACCCTCGTAATGCGTGTCGACAGACTTAGAAGAGTTCCGGACCCTGAAAAAGGTGAAATTCGACCCAAAGACGAAGAACAAGACCGACCCTTCAGGTGCTAAGGGCCATAACTTCCGTCTACCACCAAAAGGTCAAGTTTCCTACCCCAAATGGTGTGGGCGAGATAAAGAGCAACCAATACGAAGCTAGGGTTGCATACTCCGATGCCCTGCGCGGATATGACCAGCCGGGAAGACAGGAGGCTAGGGTGGTTTATCAGAACCCCGTCGAGGACATAGACCCCAGGGTTCAAGAAGAGGTCACATGGTCTCAACCCATTGAGCAATTGGTGAATATTCAAGTTGATGAAGGTGAGTCCACCAAAGTGCTGAAAATAGGCTCAGACTTAGCCCCATCACTTAAAATTGAGATCGAGAGTTTCCTCAGAAAAAACTTAGATATCTTCACTTGGAATCACGCCGACATGGAAGGGATCGACACCGGCGTTATCTGTCACTCCCTAAACGTTGACCCCTCATATCCTCCCAAATGCCAGCGTCGACCGATGAATCCCGAGAGATATGAAGCGCTGAGAGAAGAGGTCGACAAGCTAATCGACAATGGCTTCATCAGGGAGGCCCATTACCCACGTTGGGTATCAAACCCCGTTCTAGTAATCAAGCCCAACGGGGACTGGAGAACATGCATCGACTTCAGTGATCTCAACAAAGCTTGCCCAAAGAACGGCTTCCCACTCCCACTGATAGACCAAATGGTCGACGCCATGGCGGGACATGAGATGCTGAGTTTTATGGACGCCTACTCCGGATACAACCAAATTCCCATGCACCCAGCCGACGAGGAGCACACGTCCTTCATAACTGACAGGGGCCTCTACTGCTACAAGGTGATGCCTTTCGGACTAAAAAATGCAGGGGCTACCTACCAGAGGCTCGTAAATAAAATGTTTGCTCAACAGCTCGGCAGGACAATGGAGGTCTACGTCGACGATATACTTGTGAAAAGCGTCAGGGCTAGCCAACACGTCGACCATCTGGGGGAAATGTTTGGTGTACTGAGAAAATACCACATGAAGCTTAATCCCAAAAAATGTGCCTTTGGAGTCGGGGTCGGGGAAATTCCTCGGTTTTATCGTCAGCAACCGTGGGATAGAAGCAAACCCAAAAATATTAAAGCCCTACAGGATGTGTCACCGCCCTAAACAGGTTTATATCAAAAGCGACAGACAAATGTGTCCCCTTCTTCGACGCTTTAAAAGGAAGCAGGCGTTTTGAGTGGACACCGCAATGTGAAGAGGCCTTTCAGAAGTTGAAGGAACATTTGGGCAAGCCCCCAATTTTGGAAAAATCAAACCCCGACGAAGAACTCAGCCTATACCTCTCTGTATCCTAACACGCCGTAAGCTCCGTACTGATAAGAGAATAAGAAAGGGTAGAATTGCCAATCTACTATGTGAGCAAGAGGCTCCTCGACGCCGAATCAAGATACAGCAAAATGGAGTGCTTAGCCCTCGCCCTGATGGTAGCGTCCAGAAAGCTTCGGCACTATTTCCAATCTCATACCATACGGGTTCTCACAAACCACCCATTGAGATAGGCTCTACAAAAGCCCGAAACTTGCGGTTGACTCCTCAAGTGGTCAGTAGAACTAAGCCAGTTCGACATAAAATATGTGCCAAGAACTACGATCAAGGGCCAAGCATTGGCCGATTTCTTAGCCGAGTTCTCCCATAGGCCGGCTCCCACCACGCCTGAAGGAGTCGAGACTACAGAATGGAAGCTCTACGTGGATGGAGCGTCGAGCGGAAGCGGGTCAGGAGCCGGCGTCTTGTTGATCAGCCCAGAAGGCCACAAGATTACCTCAGCGGTTCGATTTAAATTCAAGGCGTCGAACAATGAGGCGGAATACGAAGCGCTAATCGCAGGACTACGATTGGATAGCCACCTAAAGATCGAAAGGCTCAGCATCTTCAGTGATTCTCAATTAGTCATCGGGCAAGTAAAAGAAGAATATCAAGCGCGCGGCGAGAAAATGGGAGCGTACTTAAGGAAGGTAAAGGAAGAACTCGTTAAGTTCAAAAACTACGAGATACTTCAGATACCACGAACCGAAAACGCAAACGCCGATGCTCTAGCAAAGCTAGCATCTTCAAAAGAGTCCGACACACTAGGGGTCGTTCCCATCGAAGAATTGGAGCGGCTGGCTATTAAAGAAAAAGCTAAGGCCTTAATCGTCCAAGCAGGTGAAAATTGGATGACACCACTCATCCAATACCTAATGGACGCACAACTGCCAAGCGATAAAGACGAAGCCAGACGGGTTAGGTATAGAGCTGCTAGGTACTTGTTGTACGACGGCTTGCTCTACCGATGAGGCTACTCAACCCCTCTATAGCGGTGCTTGGATAATGTCGAAGCCCAGAAGGTCCTCCACGAAATCCATGAAGGAGTCTGCGGTAACCACACTGGGGGGCAATCTTTGGCTCTAAAGGTTTTAAGGCAAGGATACTACTGGCCCACGCTCAAAAAGGACGCTTTTCAGTACGCCCGACGTTGCGACAAATGCCAAAGGTATGCCACAATTCCTAGAGCACCCCCAAAAAATTTAACCTCCATTCTCAGTCCATGGCCCTTCGCCAAATGAGGGGTTAACCTGATCGGGCCATTACATCTTGCACCCGGAGGCTTTAAATTTGTAATTGTCGCGGTGGACTACTACACAAAGTGGGCGGAGGCAAAGGCTCTAACTACAACCACAGAAGCAGCCTGCACCAAATTCATGTGGGATAACATCGTGTGCAGGTTCGGGGTTCCCCACTCAATAGTATCTGACAACGGAAAGTAGTTCGACAATGCCTCAACACGCAGATTCTGCGACAACCTGGGCATTCAGAAAGACCTCTCGGCACCAATCCATCCACAATCTAACGGACAAGTCGAGGCGGTCAATAAAATACTAAAGTATACCCTCAAAAAGAGACTCGATGATCTAAAAGGAAAATGGGCGAGGAACTTCCCAAGGTCTTATGGGCATACAGAACGACGAGCCGAACTACTACGGGTGAATCACCCTTCTCCATGGCATATGGCATCGAGGCAGTGCTCCCCGTAGAAATCGAAACGCCGACTCTAAGAACTGTCGTCCATAACGACAATGACAACACAGAAGGCATGAACGGAGGACTCCACTTGTTGGAAGAAAAAAGGCTCAACTCCCAACTGCGCCTCGCCGCCTATCAACAAAGAGCAGCACGATATTACAACAAGAAAGTTTGGCAAAGAAGGTTCATCCCAAGAGACCTAGTATTAAAAAGGGTAACGCAGAGTATAAAACTCAAAAATACTGGTCCACTGGGCCCAACTTGGGAAAGGCCCTACTGCATAAGGGAAGTACTACGTCCTGGCACCTACATTTTGGAAAGCCTCGACGGCAAGATAATTCAACACCCGTGGAATGCAGAACAGCTAAGGCTGTACTACCAATAGTGTATGTAATTCTTACGCATCCCAATTGTACATTCTCTACAAATTAAATAAATTGATATGTTTGCAGAAAGAAAGGAATTCACCCCTTAACAACATGTCTGCGTAAAAAACCAAGGTTTATCAAACAGACATGGGGGGATAGAGGTCCACAAATCACTAAAAACATGGCAAGACGACCCCAAGGGGTAAATTCAACATCAGATCCTCCAAGGAGGAAAGGCGAGCACTTAGCAAAATTCTAAGGAATTTTCTAAGGCGAAGACCCCAAGGGGTACAATCGACGTCAAATCCTCCAAGGAGGGAAGGTGAGCACGTAGCAAAATTCTAAGGGATTTTCTAAAGCGACGACCCCAAGGGGTACAATTGATGCCAGGTCCTCCAAGGAGGGAAGGCGAGCGCTTAGCAAAGTTCTAAGGAATTTTCTATGGCGACGACCCCAAGAGATGAAATCAGCGTCAAATTTTTCAAGGAGAAAAGACGGACACTTAGCAAAATTCTAAGGAATTTTCTAAGGCGACGACACCACGGGGTGAAATCAGCGTCAAATTCTCCAAAGGGGAAAAGACGGACACTTAGCGAAATTCTAAGAAATTTTCTAAAAACAACAAATTGCAAAGCAAAGTATGAACAAAATCCTTTATCTTTATAAAAAAAAAAAAAAAAAAAAAAAAAAAAAGGGAAAAAAGAATTAAAACTTTATCTTTATAAAAAAAAAAAAAAAAAAAAAAAAAAAAGAGGAAAGATGTATATATAGATAAAATAAAAAAATGTCCGAATCAACATTATGTTACAAACACAAAAAAGAGAGAGACAGGTAAAAATCATTTCAGGCATCGCCGCCAGCCGCCGACTCATCGTCGTTACCAGGCGGGGAAACGTTGTCATCACCAGCAGGAGGAGGAGAGTTATAAAGGAAGCTCAAGTCCCACTCAGGACGCTCCTTCTTGATCAGATCGACAATTTGTTGACCCGCAGACTGAAAATCCTTGGTACGGATGTCAGTGAGCTCCTTAAAAGCCTTGAACTCCTCAATAATCTCGGTGCGCCTGGCGTCGAAGGCAGCTGCAGCTTCTACTTCGGCTTCCCTCATCCCCTCAGTCTTCCCCTCAGCAAAACGCTTCTTCGCTTCCCCAGCTGCTTCAGACAACTTTTTATCGGACAGATCTGCCTGCTTCGTGAGATCTTTGACCTCAGCCTTCAACTTTGCCAGCTCATCTTCCAAACTTGCCAGCTTGGCCACGGCCGCGTCCCTCTTCTCGACGGCATCATCTAGCTATTTTTTGGCATCGGTAACAAGGGAGTTGAGCTTGGCTTCCACGTTGTCCATCTCCTTATCACGTTTCTCAACCTTAACTAGGTCAAGGAGGTTAAGGAGGGAAAGGACCAGGCTCTGAAAAGTCGAAGGTCAGAAAAATAGAAATACAGAACGAAAAAAAAAACTCTCGACAAGATCTTACATGGATTTGGAAGGAGATTTGTTTGCGCTGACGGTCGACCAAGGAAGATTGAGCGGCAGCAACCCAGTGTGGCTCGAGGAAAGACTCATAGAGAGCCTGAAAGATGAGGGAGAAGCGAGGGGGAAGTTTTAGCATCGCCCCAATCTCGGCGTCAGATACGTCCGGGACTTGAAACTTGGGATCCATGATTTTAGCCCCCGGAATAAGTACGCGCTCTCTCGGCGCTAGGGGAATGTCGACGTCAGGAATAGGGACCGCTGGCATCCACGTTTCTACCACCGGCGTTTTTTCCTTGCGTCTCTTTTTTTCGGGCAGGATCCATCTCTGACCCCGAAGGGCCTTTGGTCTTCTTGCTCCTCGGCACGTGGGAGGAAGAGCTAGCTTTCTCCTTTCCCTTCGACGTGGGCTGCTGGCTCGGCGAGGGTTGTTGATTCGACGGCGGCTGCTGGCTCGGCCCGGATTGCTGGCTGCCAGGGAGTTGGATTCTCAAAGACGCCATTTCTACAGGAAACGATGAGACAAAGATATAGTCAGCGGTTGAAAAACTCAAGCCACGATAAAGAAGGGCGTCGAAAGCAGAAAATACCTTCGTCGCTTAAGTGAAAGTATTGACGGACGGTGTCTAAATTAGCAGGGTCTGGGAGATCAAGGATTAACTCGGGACTTCGAAGGTTGGCCTGGGTCAGGAGGGTATCTATATGGCGAACCTTGGACGGGTACGAAAAGGCCTCCTCAATTCTCGTCAAGCTGTTCCCAGAGAACTTCGGCCGGTCCTGGTTAACTGAAAGAAGAAAGATTGTCGGCATACGAAGAAGAAGAAAGAGGCGAAGTGAGGTAAAAGAAAGCCAAAATTCTCACCCATGTTCCCAAACGCCGCCTGCACCTGCCTTTGACGTGGTAGGCGGTCATTGGGGTGAAAATTGAAAGGCCCGCAAATCATGAAAAACATGGGTTTTCACCCATGTGACGACGAGGGAATCCCCAGTATCAACTTCCTAAATCTGGGCTGAGATCTCCCGTGTCCGCTCAAAAAATACCACCCCTCACACTTGGTGATGTGGCATAGTTTGTACATAAACCGGAACTCGTCTACAGGGAGTTCCATATCAAACTTTTGGTGCCACAAAATCCAGGCACCGGCAAAGTAGTACCAGAAGTTCGGCGCCAGTTGAGCGGGGGAAATGTCATAAAAATGGCAGTAGTCCTTTATGAAAGGATGAACTAGGAGAGTCATCCCCGCCGTAACGGCTCTAGTATAAACCAGGAGGTACCCGGTCGGCGGCATGCTAGTCCTAAAATGCATGTCCGGGAGGAGGTATTCAAACCACCTCCCGTCGATGCATCCCTCCTTTACAGCCTAGATGATATCTTTATTCCGGACCCTCGACGCCACAACATCGGCAATAAAAAAAGGGCCTATTGGGATCACCACTTGTGGCGGCCAGGGGGGCATCCACCATCGAGGCAGCCACCCCGCCTACATTGCCCCTGTGAAGGGGATCCGCTCTACCGCCTCATCCAACATCCGTTCTACGCTGCCAAATTCACTACCGAAGCTGTCGCCTGGTACATATCTGGCTTCATATCTGGCCCCGACGTCTTCTATGTCCCTCAGCACGAAGTCGATGCTTGAAGACGAAGAAGACCATGAGATCTCCACCATTGAAGGGGAGTCGGGACAGACGACGAAAGAATCCTCTCGACTGGGGGAATTTTGGGCCATTGTTCTGATGATTAAAAAGGCAATGAGCTGAGTTAAAATCCTAACGTCGAGAGGAAGTAAAGGGTAACTATTCTAAACGACGACTACTCATACACCTCGACTTGACGTCGACCATTCATATGAGAATGGTAACGGCGAGTGCTCATAGAATTTCAAGTCCCTCAGAACCCAGAAACCAGAAGAACACAGACAACAGTAAGATGGAAACAGAACTGTCCTATGCGGCAAAGTAAAACAGAGTAAGTATCCCTAACTCCTACATTCTGTGTATTTTCATACATATGTGAATCAACCAGAAAAACGAAGAAAAAACCCCCGTGAGTAAGCAAAATGAACAAAGGATAATGAAGCTTACCAATGAAAGAAGGGTTCTAGGGAGAAAATCTCAGGTTGAATGCAGCTTCGCGACACACCTTGAGAAGCAAGAAGTACGAATCGAGGTTTTGTGGAGAATGATTCTGACGGAGCAAAGGGCAGTTCAGCA
>NW_010357497.1:145564-146872 GCF_000414095.1 Morus notabilis
ACGGGGGTTGTTTGCGTTTTTGAAACAAAAAAAATGGTTTGTTAGTTTGAATAGGGTATTTAAAGGGGCGAGAGTCCTCGACCCCTGACCGTCAGATGAAGATTTTTTAAATCCAACGGTAAGGGGGTCCTGCCCAGATCTGACGGTGACAAGCGAGGGCGGGAAACGGAAGAGTCGCGATCCAAAGGCTCGCACTCGTCCTTTCAAAATGAGGCCTTACGTCATCATGGGGAATCGACTGACGCGACGGTTGCATCCCTCGAAGGAAATCTGAAGCGTCCAGGTAATCATTGCGGGTGAAGGCTTGGGACCGGTTTCCCACACCCGAAGCACGGAAGTACGGCCGAGCCAAAGCTCGAGGCTGCCTAAAAGGAGCCCTCGACCTGAGGGGTACCTGTTGTGTGGGAAAATGTGCCGGACACCTGGACGAGCGATAGTGCGACACGTGGCTTTAACTACTCCCCGCCAAGCAACAACCCTCGACGTCTACAGCTCTAAAGAGCCCAAGCACGAAGCCCAACTCGGGGCGACGATTCCTTCTGGCGTCGACAGATCGTGCCGTCGAGCGTAGGGCACAAAGATCCCTCGACCACAGAATCGACCACCAAGAAAGACGATTGGGCTAAGCGGCATCGTTGGCGACGAGGGGAACGTTCTCCGAAGGACGTGGCAAGTTGCGTACAAAGGTGGGGGACGTCAGCAGGCATTAATTGCAAGCTCTTAAACCGCCCCACAGAGGACAGGACAGTGTTACAAGGGCGCACAGAGCCGTAATAGAAGACTAATTAGTTGAGTGAACAGTGCTGATTAGTGGGCTACGTCTGGGCCTAAAAAGGGAGAGCACTTGAGTGCTTCTGCCTATGAGGGAAACCCACCTAGCGAAGAAAGCCCAATATAAAAGAAGGAAGACCCCCTACGATGAGGGGGTAGAGAAAAAAAAAGGAGAGCGAGAGATAGCAATTGATGTAAATTGTAAATCCTCTCATAAAGAAATATACAACTACAGTGAATGTAGCTCTAATTTTACAGAGTGAACCACTATAAAATTTCGTGTCTTCTTTATTTATGCACATCCCAAAATAATAAACTTTCACACACATTCAACACATAGGCCGGTAATCCAAAGGGAAACTAAGAGGTAACCCGGCCGGTTTTTATTGACGAGAAATCACCGTCAACAACTATTATTATTATTATTATTATTATTATTATTATTATTGTTATTATTATTATTATTATTATTGTTATTATTATTATTATTATTATTATTATTATTATTATTATTATTATTGTTATTATTATTATTAT